>NW_009650084.1:5440959-5466786 GCF_000708025.1 Charadrius vociferus
GGAAAGAATGACAGGCTCTTGGTAAAGAATGTCAATAATGCTTATTACAGCCACACTATCTCACTGAACTTTTTCTTTATTTGTTTTGCTTGCATTCTGGGATGTAGAAAAAGGTTAAAGCAGAGACTGCAAGCTTCAGTCATTTAACAAGTTATGTTAAATAAATAAATAAACGTTATGAGTCTAAGATATTCCTGAAAGTCCAGATTGCCTTTTGTGGCCTGTGCCTACATTTTTCCGTGTCTAGAGTTTTTAATAATTCCCTTATTTTATGTGCGGCTTCAGGCATCTTTAAGGAGTTTGATTTCTGAGACAGTGGAAACCCCTTCAAGGTGTCTTTAGATGAACAATGAAAACCCAAGGAATTCAGAATTCTTAGCCAGATGAAAAAAATGAAAGCTCTTTATGTTACTAACTGTCCCAGAATAGCTTCTTTCAGGAATGCTGACTACTCAGTACCGCTCATAGTCAAGTCTACTACGCATATTCAAGTCAACTGCTCATAGTGTAAAGAATTAAACTGACTGGTTCATAAATCTGCAATAATATGCAGAAAATAAAGGTTTCATTACTCAGTACTTGATGGGTGTCTTGTACAATTGCCGATTTGAAGTCCACCTGTTGCTCCGCATCCAAAGACATTCAGGAAAACTTAAATTGCTTGAAAGTCCTACTATTTACAGTTGTAAATGTATAACCTGTATGAATCCTTCTCAAGGAATTGGTCTTTCCTTGAAAGATGTTGATTTGCTTTCAATTATTTAAATCTCCCTCTGTAACAGAGCGTTTGGTTCTTGACATTTAAGTATGGTTTACCTTCCCATATTCGAGCTAATGAACATGAGATGCACCATACTCACATTTTGATTTCTAAATGATGTGTTCTGAGGGAAGGAGTTTACCGACAAAGTTTATGTTCTTCTCAGAATCAATTTTTTGCTTATTCATAATATTCATCTAATCATGCAGAAGTTCAGGAGTAAAACTTACAAAGTTCAAAATATACATTAGCACAGATGAATATTCCAATTTATATGAAAAATTAACAGTTCACAATCATAATAGATACTAGATACTGTGTCATAATAGATACTAGATACTATTCCTTGAGCATCCACAGACATGGTTTAGAAGAAGCACAACTTGTTCCAGTCAGAAATGAAATGGTAATATGATTTAACAAATTGTTCAGCACTATCTTCTACTCAGAGAAATAATGAAAGCAAAGTTTTGTCATTACTCTCTATCAAATTACGTGGAATAAATGACAAAAACGGAACACAATTTTAAGATGAAGAAATTTTATCAAAGAAATTCTGTGTAGAAGGAAGTGCCTAAAAAAGAAGACAGCAAAAGTTTTTTTCCAACCTTACAACAATTAACTGAGATGAACTGAGAAGCAATGTGAGAAAAAAAGTGCTTTGTAACATTGGTAAGAAATTGCTGGGACACCGTTCCTTATGGAAGAGTCTATTTGTTACAGCAATATCGGAAATGAATATTACAAACATGACTGTAAGGGTAATGATACTGATTTCATGTAATGGCCAATCAGTTCAGTATTTCCTGTGATGTCTGAGCAGAACAGTCAAATGCCTAAGATTTCAAAATATTTCTGAAACTTTTAATTAACTTGTGAAGACAATGGCAAAAGTAATTTCATGAATCAAATAAGAATTTTCAAAGAATGATACTTTTATGATCTATGTCATATATGTCAAATGATTGTGAGCTCACAATGGAGAAGTAATAACAAAATTGCAAGATAAATGCAGAATGCTATGAAAAAGATAAATGTAAATATTCATGGGGAAAATAGTGCAACGGAATACAATCAAATATTTGCTGGTTTTTTGTCCTGTTTTGAAATACCCGTTCATGAACTTAATTGAACTATTTGATTTCAATTTGCAATATTTGAGCTTAGAATTCCCATATAGTATTTGAAAAATACCTGGAAACAGGGACTGTGTAGGTATTAAGACAACAGCTACTGTGATTTCTTGTCTATCAGAGGATGAGTAATAACATCAGGAATCTTGTCGGGACTGTCTTAGAACAAAACACCACCCCCAATACACACATAATTCAGTCTTTTTTTTTTTTTATATCTATAAATAAATCTGACAATCGTGAAGGAAAATGAGAGACCTGCCATATAAATGACTCTGTTATGCAACTAAGTATTGTTTCCATCTTTTCTTAACAGTGGTCATTTTACAGTAGACTGGAGTGGTGGTTGGAAACAACATTCCAATATTCCAATGTGTAGTAATTAGTATAATTCATTTATCTTGAAACTTTATCTTATGGAAAGCTACAGTGAAAGTAAAGAAATATGTTGAGTTAACCCAGATACTCAGCTAAAGCAATTTCAGTCTCAGAAGGCTGTTAGTTTAACTGGGATTGTTATTCTCTGCTTTATCATAACTCTCAGTTTGCATGTACCCCTTTAGCAATGAGAGAGCAGAGATTAAATTGACAGAGGAAGAGGAAGAAAAACAATCAATGAATTAAAAAAAAAAAGTGTTTTTTTTAATACATGTGCTAACAATATAGTGCCACTGAAACTTCAGAAGTGAAAAAGCTGTATCTAATTACTTTGAGTGGGTGAGCTGAAGAATGGGAAAAAAAAAAATTACAGAATGCATTTTGCATTCAGGTAAAATTGCTGATGCTTATGTGCTTAATGTCACTTTAAACTTCCTCTGTCAATTTTTGTTACTAAAAGTTTAACCATTTGTGTCTGTCTTTTAAGGTTGCTTAAACACATTTTTGATTTTTAACTGTTGGACTACAGAGAATTAGCATGGTAGTCGCTGAGATTTGGAAATCAGATAATGAGTGCTTTGGTACCAAATAGAATAAACTTTGTAGAATGATGAGTGAAAAGAAGTGAAGGAAAACAGGAGGCATGAGAACTGGACTGTGAGTGCAGGAAGTCTGTTACTATACAGTGTCTTCAGAGACTGTAGGGTGCTTTTAAAAAGGCCCAGGAGAGACAAGTAACTAGACCCAAGTCTATTGTTACAGGCTTCAAATTACCTTTGGAGCCTGCATTGCTGTAAGAAAAGAAATAAAGGGTTTACAAGCTTAAGTTATACATAAAAGGCACACATTTTACAAACAACCAAACGATATGGTTGGTTCTTGTGCTTTTTGGACAGGTGAAACTGAAGATCTAAAGAAAAAAAATGCAGTAAATTATTAAAATGCTGGGATTTTTACTATTTCCTCCACTGGAAAACACTTTTAATACTTCTAGCATAGAGTATAATTGCTTATGCATTAAACTGTCACAGCCCTGCTTTTCAGCTATACCATAACTGTAATAGCAAGATGCATTTGCTGAAAATACTGGTAAATTACGATAAAATTTGCCCGAAAATGTGTTGATTTCTGCAGTGCTCCACTATTGCAAATCACTTTAAAAATAGTCAATACCTTTACTTCTTTTGAAGTGTATTTCTGAACGAGTGTGTTATAATGCAGACCTATTACTCCAAGTGAATAGGTAATATAGGTCTATGATTCTATCAGTAAAAGCATAACACAAAGGCGATGTCATGTTTCTCGTTGATTCAACTCTGTTAGCTTTAGCAGAATTATGCTAGGAAATTGGACTGTGTAAATATGCCAAACCTTGAGTTACACATAGAAGACAACAATACAGTTAAAGACTGAGTAAATGACCCATATCTCAGCAAATTTTCAGATACAATGTACTTAAATTGGTAATATAATTTAAAAATATCGGGAGGAACCCTCTACTGCTTTGTGTGGCAAGAGTATTTCTGTGTTCTTGTCTCTTAAGCGTTTTCTTTGGGGGCCTTAGGACTTTTAATTGTTGAGGATTATTATTCAAATACTGGCTGAAAAACTAGCTGTGAGCTAACAGTACAGGTTGGGGGTTGACCTCCTGGAGAGCAGCTCTGTGAAAAGGGACCTGGTAGTCCTGGTGGACAACAAGGTGACCATGAGCCAGCAATGTGCCCTGGTGGCCAAGGCCAATGGCCTCCTGGGGCGCATCAAGAAGAGTGTGGCCAGCAGGTCAAGGGTGGGCATCCTCCCCCTCTACTCTGCCCTGGTGAGGCTGCATCTGGAGTACTGTGTCCAGTTCTGGGCTTCCCTGTTTAAGAAGGACAGGGAACTGCTGGAAAGGGTCCAGGAAAGGGCTACAAATATGATTAGGGGATTGGAACATCTTTCTTACGAGGAAAGACTGAGGGACTTAGGTCTTTTTAGTCTAGAGAAAAGAAGACTCAGGGGGGGATCAGGAGGATGGGAACAGTCTTTTTTCAGTGGTGCCCGGTGATAGGACAAGAGGTAGCAGGCACAAACTCGAACGTAGGTAGTTCCATCTAAACATGAGGAGGGACTTCTTCACTTTGATGGTGGCAGAGCACTGGAACACGCTGCCTGGAGAGGTTGTAGAGTCTCTCACTCTGGAGACATTCCAAAGCTGCCTGGACACCATCCTGTGCAACCTGCTGAAGGTGACCCTGTTCTGGCAGGGTGGTTGGACTAGATGATCTCCAGAGGTCACTTCCAACCCTGACCATGAGTCAGGGATAGTAGTAGTGAAATAACTTAAAAGGCAGGCCTGATAAAACCTGCGGGTAAATGTTACTGATAACTAGACAAAGCAAGGAGTCTTGTAACATTGTCAAGGACAGCTCCTGATAACGGACAAGAACATGTCTCGAAAAGCAGTTGAAACCAACCCTGCGGTCTGGACAAAGACCAGAGAAGAACTGAGTCTGCGCAAAGACAAAAAGTTACTTGCGGTGATGAAGAGGAATCATCAGCCTTCATCCTTATGACCCTCAATGACCACCACCAGGAGGCACTGCGCAAGCGCAGTTGGGAGGAGTTTATGAAAATGATTTCTTAGACCTAATTTTAATACGAAGTGGGGACAGGTCATGTATATGTATAGGCATATTGGGAAATCTCATGATTATGTAATCAAATAATATATATATTTGAGAAATCCACTGCATCAGGGGTGCACAATTGTGGTGGGGCGACCCCCCGTGCTGCCCAGAGCTGAATAAACATACCTACTTTACAACTTTCTAAGTTGTGGAGTCTGCTTTCCGCACGTCAACCATTCTGTGATAATCCCATTTACCTAATGGTTAAAAAAAACCCACAAACTCATAGTGTTGCTGAGTCCATGTGTCCATGTTTTCAGTTTTCTATGAAGACTGTGGAAGTCCCATTGGCAAAATTAAATCACAAGTTGCTGCTTTGTCTAGGTGGTGTTCTGACAAGTTCTACCTTCTCCCCACGAGCTTTATAGCTCCTTTATCATAATGTTCTTAAAGTGAGCTACTTCTTACCCACAAAAGAGTATGGAAGGAAGTAGGATACATCAAATAAACAAATATCAGAGGAACATAGAGAGCTGCAAAAAGATCTAATTTCTCCTTAGTTTTTTAAAAGAAACTCATCTATGGTGAAGAAGATATTTTTTGAGAAAATGCCGGGCAATGAAAGCAAGGTTTGTTATATTAGCTGGAACTGTGTCTGAATTAGAGTTTAGCCTACATGACTAACTTAATATCACAGAGCTACAGGTAAATACTGCAATCTTTGAATATGTAAAAAGCCATTGCTGTTTCTCATATAGTAACATCCAAATCAGAGTGTCAGCAACCATCAATTTTGTCACTAATGTTTGACTAGTTGGTTGTACAAAACAAAGCAAAACCAACCAAAATGACTAAGTTCAAAAATAAACTTTTTCCATCATATGCTTGTTTCATTGTTATATTTTTCTACATTTCCAGAGACATGACAGAGGTAATAAAAATGGATATTTTATTTTTTTTTAATAAGCTCATTTAAAACACTTGTTTACTTTGCTCTTAATCTAACATAATACTCTAAGAATCCTTATAAGACTACATAAAATATTTGGTGTCTTAAGAGAATAGTAGTTGATTATACATTTTTCTCAAAGTTATTTGTTCAAATTTATCATAGGTTCATAATAAACTCTAACTGTTTCCCAGGCTTTTTAGGTCTTTGTAAGGCCTGTAGAAAAAAATCACCAGTTCTACAATGATTCCTACTAGAGCATATGGATCTGTCTTTAGTGACTTGTGTGGCACAAAGAGAGAGGGGCTGAGGTGTGATTTGTCATGTTCCATTATGGCTCTAGGACCGCACAACGACATTATATATTTATCAGGAATGAGCTTCATGTCAATTGCGAGTACTGGGTATAGGGTCTTGAGTACACCCACAAGCCTCAATGGACCTGCCCAACCTCAACTGGGACCCCTGCCCATGGCTCAGGAACACTATTGCAGCTCAGCCTGGGGTACCCACTCAAAGTCTGAGCCCGATTGTAGGAAGGTCAGCACCCAGCCTCATCCCCTGCTGCTCCTGACTTGGCTTGAAGACCCAGCATGACCTGGGACCTGATCACTCCCTTTGCCTTTGCCTGCTGTTTGTGGGCCTGTGGTGAGACCCAGTACCATCACCATCCTGCTATTGCTCACCCTTTGCAGCTGCTGTGAGACTCTACATTGCCAGAGTGGAGTTGCTGCCCTGCTTGAGCAACGGTCAGCTTGTTTCAACCCCCAGCTCATAACCCTTTATGGAGCACCCCTGCTCTGGCTCCTCCTTGACATAAGGCACCCATGACATATCTATATCTATCAGGTGTTAAACAGATTTTGTTTTCCAACTGTCCCAAGTCATGTTGCCATTGCTAAAAATATCCTGAACACGTGCAGTGCACTAACTGCTGGATCGATGTGCATCCCATTTGCCACGGAGTGCTCTACCTGGAGTTTTGGTATGTGGGATGTTTGGTACTAGCAGGAGAGGAACAGCCTTGAGCACACCAGTGATCACCTCAGTGCATACCACACAACTAATTACAGACATGAGGTAAAATTGTCACAAAAAGAACCTTTCTAATTTGTTAACCTCGGTAGACTTGTGAGGTCCCATCATGAAGACAGTCCAAAAACATAACTGTCATCACTGTTAGAAATCACAGCAGATAGGAGAACGGTGAAGAAGCACACACGATGAAGCATGATCTGATTCTTTGACATGGGAGATGAAGAAATTAGCAAGGAAAAATGTGTGGCTTTAGATGTGAACAGATGTAGAAGTTAGATGTGTTAAGGTCCAACTTCATGTTATTTAAATGAGACTATGCCCTTTGCCCCATGATGGAATGCCCCATGATACTGCTTTTCCAACAACATGCACTTTGAGGGATAAAAAAAAAAAGAGGTATATTTTGCAGAGTCAAACCCTGCTCATTCAAACTACAATTTTATCAATGAAAATGCATACTGCTACTTAAGTATCTCTTATTCCTACAAAATGAATATCAAATTGCCCTCCTTACTTGAACCTTTGCAGCTCCATGCAAATTCTAAGAGGGTTCAGTTATGAGGGAAAAGGTTGAGTTTTCAGTAAGTCTTCCACTCTAATATGCACATTCCAGCACACACTTACTTCATCATGACAGGCTATGCAACACAGTACTCAGCTTAATAAAAATGACCTTGAGATGAAGCAATAGAATTGTTGTAGGAATACGTCTTCAAATATGTGCACAGCCACCTGACTACATGATCTATGAGCATACTTCATATAATTCTGATAACATATCTGCCTTCAACCACCCACAGAGATTTTCTGAGGTAAACTGCATTTTGTATCTTTCTGTTTAACAAAGATCACACACTAGCCAACATACTATCACAATCATGAGACCAAATCAATGTGTGTCTAACCTCCCAATGTCTGTCCTTTAGCTTATTATAAACAGCAATGAAAGATGTGAAGCTGGAGCAGTGTGAGATGGTCTATTCACACTGTGCTTTTTTATACAGCATCTTCACCTGCTGTTGTATGATTTTCCTTAGAGTGGTGGTAGTGTTAGACATGCAGAAAAAACCTTAAACTATTCAGTCACTTAATAAAAGCCTATACAATTCTAGGATAGAGCAATCTAACAATGAAGACAAAACTTGTAAAAAAAAAAAAACAAACAGTATAAAAAAACAGTAAAGCACAAAGTCAGTCATCTGATCTGCCTTGCCAATCCTTTAAGTAACATATAGAAAGATTATTAAAAATCTGATACTGAAAGGGAATTGATGTTTTTTACTGTGACATTTACAGATATTTTCAAATTCATAAGTCTGTGAAAGGAGTCTTTAGAGAAGGAAAATCTTGATACAAGAGAAAAGCAGCTATTCCTTTATAAGGTATCAACCCTTTTAAGGTGTTGTAGTTGTGAATAAATCTACCTGTTCAGGTACACTATGGAAAGCCTCAAATATCTATCCTTCCTCCTCCCCCTCCTGTCCCACTCCCCCCTCTCCCACTCCCCACCCCCAACTAAGCATGATGGAGACTGTAAGGTCTAAACTTATAGAATCACAGAATGGCTGAGGCTGGAAACGACCTCTGGAGGTCTTCTGATCTAACCCCCCCTGTTCAAGTAGGGCCACCTGGCGTGTTTCCCGATGTTCAGGTGCAACCTCCCGTGATTCAGTTTGTGCCCATTGCCTCTTGTCCTGCTCCAGCCTCTTTGCACCCTCCTTTCAGGTGTTTAATATACATTAACAAGATCCCCCTGAGCCTCCTCTTCTCTTCTCCAGACTGAACAGTCCTGGCTCTCTCAGCTTTTGCTGGGTGCTTTCCAGTATTTCTATGTCTGTCTTGTACCGGAGAGCTCTGAACTGGACACAGTACTCCAGGTATGGCCTCACTACTGCTGAGATGATGGGAAGGACCTCTCTCGATCTGCTGGCAACACTCCTCCTAGTGCATCCCAGGGTATCATTGGCCTTCTTTGGCACAAAGGCACGCTGTTGGCTTACATTCAACTTGTCCATCACGAACCCCAGAGCCTTTTCTGCAAAACAGTTTTCCATCTAGGCTGCCACAGGCATGTACTAGTATCTGGGGTTGTTCCTCCCCAGGTACAGATATTTGCATTTCTCTTTGTTGAACTTCAAGGGGTTCTTGTTTCTTCAGTTTATCAAGGTCCCTCTGAATGGCAGCACAACCCTCTTGCATATCAGCCACTCCTCCTGGTTTTGCATCATCAACAAATTTGCCAAGAGTACACTCTGTGCCATCATCCAGATCATTAAAAAAGATATTTGCCTTAGTCTTTCCTTTCTATGACAATAGTTGTGAGGGTGAGAATGAGGCTGAATTATCTCAGGTCTAATTCTCACACCAAGGCTGAGATTTGTCTAAAACACAAACATGGGAAATGGGAAGTATTTCTGGGTCTCCTAAATTAGATGTATAGCCTAAACTAGACATACAGCCACAGTGATGCTACCCTCTTTCTGTCTGTTGTTTTCATGTTCATATCCATTCCTCTTTGAATCATTTTGCACAAGTTGTGTCATTGGAAACGAAACAACAAATTGAGCTTCATTTTTTTTCTACATAGTTACTTTGTTTTCAGTGACAAGAGAACTAAGCCAAGTCTTTATTATGTTAATTTTTTTTTTCCCATGCTCTCTTAGCAGTAGTCCCCTAAACTTTGACAAATTCTCTCTAGTGTTCCTCTACATTTCCTGCTGTTTTCAGCACTCTTGGTAACGGTTTCTCAGCACTTTCATCACTCATGCTAATTGGATATTTTTTGTTTGCCTCTCTTACAATACTTTCTATGAATGGTCTTTTTGTGAACAAGATTCTTACAAAAAACTCTGAAGAATGGATGGCTTAATCTATATACTTAATATACTCTTCAGGAGAGGATAATGGCATTGATAATCCATTATCACCAGTACATTTATGACAATTTTTATGAGATTGTCCAAAACATGATGACACCGTCTCCCATAAACAGTTGGGAAGAAGATAGCATGATGAGTTTGGACTGTCAGGGTGCAAATGATATATTACTTTCTGGACAAAGAGAATTCACTTTCTTTTTCTATTTTAAATACTACTGTCAAAAGATTTGAACAGGTAGCAGGCAATGTTTATGTCAGAAGGAATAAAAGAAAAAATTCAGAAATATTTCTTTTTCTTATGTGTCAGAGGTAAAACTTAAAACTTTTTTGTTTGAAAAACAAAACCCCTGCGGGTGACCCTGCTTTGGCAGGGCGGTTGGACTAGATGATCTCCAGAGGTCCCTTCCAACCCTAACCATTCTGTGATAGCTTCATAGAAACCAAAGGGCTCATCTGTGCTTACATATCACCCCTCCAATTACAGATCACCTTTCTTCTATGAAACCAATCTTCCAAGCTGTGAAGCTTACAAACTCCTTGCCATTTGCTGTTGCACACTCTCCCCCCAAAACTGACACACTGTTGATTGTTTTCTAATTGATTTTCCAATACATATGATCCAGAATCCTATCAGGAGTGGTAATAGAATACCATGTATTTTGGTAGAGGTCATAATGAAGATAGACTTGAAAGTAGAATAGGCTAGACTAGAATATTTCAGTTGGAAGGGACCTACAACAATCACCTACTCCAACTGCCTGACCACTTCAGGGACGACTAAAAGTTAAAGCATGTTGTTAAGGGCATTGTCCAAATGCCTTTTACAGACTTGGGGCATCAACCATGTCTCTAGGAAGCCTCCTTTAGTGTTTGACCACCCTCTCAGTAAGGAAATGCTTCCTAATGTCCAGTCTAAACCTCCTCTGGTGCAACTTCGAGCCATTCCCACATGTCCTATCACTGGATACCAGGGAGAAAAGATCAGCACTTCCCTCTCCATGTTCTCAGCTCCTCAGGAAGCTGTAGCGAACAATTAGGTGGCCCTTCAGCCTCCTTTTCTCCAAACTAGACAAGCCCAAGTCCTTAGCCACTCCTCATAAGACATCCCTTCCAGCCCTTTCACCAGCTTTGCTGCTCTCCTCTGGATGTATTTGAGTACCTTCACATTCTTCTTAAATTGTGGGGCCCAGAACTGCACAGAGTGCTCCAGGTGAGGCCGCAGTAATGCTGAATACAGCAGGATAATCACCTCTTTGGACTGGCTGGTGATACTGTGTTTGATGGACCCCAGGATGCAGTTTGCCCTCTTGGCTGCCAGGGCACACTGCTGACTCCTGTTGATCCTGCTGTCGACCAGCACCCCCAGATCCCTTTCTGCAGGGCTGCTCTCCAGCCACTCCTCTCCCAGTTTATACTTGTGCTCAGCATTACTCTGTCCCAGGTGCAGATTCAGGTGCTTGGACTGGTTAAATTTCATGACATTGATGATTGATCAATGCTCAAATCTATTCAGATCTCACTGCAAGGCCTTTCACCCTTCCTTTAACTGTAGAGGGGGAAACAAAATTTAGGAAGTACAGAGGGTGTAGCTGAGAAAGATCTGTTTCTCTGAGAAGAGGAACAGAGATGTGGAGTGCTTCCAGCAGCTGAGAAAAATGAGAAACAAGAATGAGGGTACCCACCATGGGGATTTTGTAACAGCAGTCATCAGACGGGGTGACTGGTTGTAAACGACTAAAATGACATCACGCACAGGGATCCAGGAAGGGTCCTGGGGATGAACTTCCACACAAGTCCTGAAAGGACTTCTGTGAAAAATATTGTTCTGTCATTCAGTAAATGAAGAGATTTAAATCCTAGATGTGGAAATCCATTGGATATCAAACCAAAGGTTAGTACAGTTTATGTTTTTGCAGCAGTTATCTATGTCTGCTGCCACCACAGACTCATCGAATCATAGAGTGACTTGGGTTGGAAGGCACCTGTTGAGATCATGTAGTCCAACACCCCTGCAATAAGCAGGGGTACTCAGGGTACTCAAAGCCATGTCTAGCCTGACCTTGAACACTTCCAGTGATGGAGAATCCACAACTTCTCTGGGCAACCTGTTCTAGTGTTTTAACACCCTCATCATAAAAAATTTCCTCTTTAAGTTCAATCTAAACCTGCCCTTTTTCAATTTAAAACCATTGCTCCTTCTCCTATCACTCCAGACCCTGGTAAAAAGTCTCTTCATCTTTCTTATAGGCCCCCTTTAAGTACTGAAATACAGCAATAAGTCCTCCCCGGAGCCTTCTCTTCTCCAGGCTGAACAATCTCAACCGTCTTAACCTTTCTTAACAGGAGAGGTGTTCCAACCCTCTAACCATTTTCATGGCCCTCCTCTGGACCCGCTCTAACAGGTACACATCTGTCTTGTGCCGGAGACCCCAGAGCTGGATGCAGCACTCCAGCTGGGGTCGCATGAGAGTGGAGTAGAGGGGGAGAATCGCCTCCCGCAACCTGCTTGCCACACTGCTTTTTATGCTGCCCAGGATACGGTTGGCTTTCTGGGTTGCAAGCACACATTGCTGGCTCGTATACAGTTTTTCGTCCACCAGTATCCCCACGTCCTTCTCTGTGGGACTGCTCTCAGTCCATTCATCCCCCATAAATGAATCACAATTCACTTGAACATCCAATGACAACAGAGAAGAAGATTCACTGGAATTTTTGATGGTCTTAAAGTCATTAACTACTCTAGACTGCACTGCTTACTGTAGAGGAAGATTTGATAAGATTACCGCTGTTTTTTCTTTCTGGTGTTCAGATGGTTGACGACAGTCACAATCGTCTATAACAGGGAACACATTAAGTGAATATTTTCATCCTTAAGAAGTAACTGCATAAAAGACAAGTGACAAAAGACAGATAAGACTGTACAATTATCAAGAAAGAGTTGACAAATAGAAGCATATGAAATGGTTTTCTTTTTTTCCCCTTCTTTCCTTCCTTCCTTCTCTCATTTCTTCTTTCTTTCTCTCCTTTTCTCTTTTTCTCTTTCTTTCCTTCCTTCACACTCCTTAGGACTCTATACATATTTATATATTAATGTCTAGGCAAGAGAACAAGTGATTTAGCCCCCTCAGGTGAAATCGGTATGTACAAATCTGCATTTACTATGATGAGTTCCAGCAGATAGTCTGCTTAAAACGTCACTGTGTGTATAAAATTAAGATACTTATATTTTTACAGCAGTCTTTCAAAGTATAAGTAAAAGCTTTGTCAATGAAAATGAAAAGAGATTTTTACACCTGTTTCAGTCTGAATGAAAAGGTTTTAATAGTTACAGGTTCCAAAGTAGATTGCTTTTCATTAGTGCTAAAAGATTATTTTCCAGAAGAAGACAAAGAAAAAACCCACATGCACATACACATTCTCACTTACATATTCATACACATACCATAACGTGTAAACCATAAACGACAGGTATTATAACAGAATCCTACATCAAAACTTTTTATAGATTTTTTCTTATATGAGGAAAGGAACACAATTTTGAGAGATGATCCTGTCTGTGACTGTGTAGGAAAAAGTCTAGAATTCTATTTTTTCTATTTAGAAAGTATTGTGTACAGCCTGTACCCTTATAATGCATTTCTCTTACAATAAAAAGAAGAAAAAAAATAGAGAAATTGAATAACCTCACCTTGATAAGATCTGATCAGTCAGACGGGGCAGAAGTGTGACCATATCTAATATGTAATCTCAGCCATCTTGACAGTTAGATACAGTTTAGAAATAGGAGTACATAGTGACTTTGAACCAGCCTGATCAAAAATTTTTTGAAAGATCCTTACAGTAGAGGGTACATTGAAATGCTATACTGCCTGTCATTGCTTCAGATGCAGAGTCTGACTTCCCTTCTAATAAGCCTTGGCACAAGACCATGAAAAAGAAGGGGCCAGCTGTATTCTTGGTATAAAACTCCTGTGAAGGCAATAAGGATACACCAGGAAGACATTTGGCTAGAAGGTGAAATCCTGTCTTTTGTTAGTGCTGAGAAAATCCCACAAAAAGTCAGCTAGGTTACACAGATATTACTGAAGAAGAATAATTTTCCTTGTTCGGTATTTTAGTTAACAGTATTAGAAAAATAAAGAACAAGAAAACAAAAAGCTCATTAACATGATACACAAATCAAACTCCCAAATAATACCTGATATCTGATAATTTTAGTTATCAGATGTGACCATTCTTCCAGTAAAAATGAACTAAAATCGATGTGCATTATTTCAGTATTATCTAATAATATTTACCAATCACTAAGCCTAAATTTTTATGTTTGCAGTGTAATAGAATAAGATCCTCTAGAGATCTGTATATACTGCGGTCATTTCTATAAATCATAGTTAACATTTTTCAATATAATATCTAAGGTTCAAATTTTGCACCACATTGAGCACGTACATAAATAGGAATTATTCCGAAATCAGGTGATTACACCACAACCACCTCTAAGTCTGCAAAATTCTGTACTTTGATGGTCAAGCCACGTGGATAGACATTCATTACAACATGTTAGGTAGTAACTGAGAAATCGGTAAAACTGTTCTGGTTCTTAAAGTTTGTAGAATGTTTAAATATTCCACTGAATCATGCTGTATCTGTCAAAGCGTGCATTTCTGAATCCTGGTTGTAAAGATTTTAATAGCACAGGAGCACATTCACACCCCAAAACATATCCGAACACACAATTCTTTTAACTTCACAGTGAAGGATGAGGAAAAACTATTAGTGGAGACTGAAACAGAAAATCTATAATAATGTGTCACTCCAAACAACTATTAAGACATATCATAGCTGCATGCACAAAAGGAGAAAAAGCCATCTTACAGTGTAATCAAATTACAGGACTGCACAGCTGCTTCTATCAGGACCAAAAATTACAATCTACAAACTGGATATGTTCCATTCATGACATATACTGCTGTTCCAGGGAATTTCCCAGTTGTTTTAGTAGGATGGCTAACCAAAGATTAGCCTTTATCATTTAAAATTTTAATATGCTAGAGCAACAGCCAAAAATTCATGCAGACATAAACGTGTGTTTCCAGCATTATCTCACATTAGAGGGTTAATTACTTTCTTGTTCTTAATATAGAACTGCATTCAGTTGCTAAGGAAACCAATGATTTCTTCATGTCTACAAGTACTCGAATCATGTTTTGGTTTCTTTGTTTTCAGGGCTGTTTTCTGGGAGGTTTTGTTGTTGTTGTTGCTGTTGTTTTTCACTGATGTTAAATCAGAAAAGGAGGAAGAACACCAAGGCTTAAAAATGGAAAATGCAGGCTGACCTAATAATGGGTAGATTTGTGATGGTGAGGCAAAACAATGTGTTGCCTTTGGGGAAACGAGCTGTAGGCTTTGCCTTTAATTATTTCCTCCCAGAAAGCAAAGTTAGAAGCAGTGAACATGCACTGGCTTTGAGACCTGAAACTGGTGGTGACTCACCTTCAGCCAGCTCAAGCTAATCTGCCTGTTGACTATAGCTAATCACCTTTCCTCTCACACTCTTCTTTAGGTGTTAGATGTGATGAAAGTATATATATCATGGTGGAAAACATTCAACTTAGCTCCAACTGCAGCAAAGATGGAACCATGGAACCTGAACATAGAGAATAACTCTGCAACACCCACTCTGGTAATGTGCAAATTGTCTGAAACTCAGAAGTAGGTCATAACAATGTGCTCTACTGCACCCACCCAAATACTCCCGAGAGAATGCACTGCAGGCTACTAACCAGAAAGATCTGATTCAGCTGAGGGGCTGTTTTAATATCGAGAGGGAAGTGAAAAGAAGGGACTGGGGAAAGGAAGGAAACTAGAGAATCTCTTTGAAGAACACTGTTGAATATTGATCTTGGAAATGGAAATGTAGTGTGAATATAATATTTTACATTATTTTGAGCAAAAATGAATTCTTTGATGTCTCTTGTGTTCCAATACTTAAAGTATTGCCCACTTTTCCACAAGGCAAAGAATATTATTCAACCTTGCAATGTGTAATAAAATGCGATCACTTTATTATAATTTTGTGTGTAATTGTGCTGTAACTAGTATTTAGTGGTAAAGTTGGTAACTGAAGGACTTTAGTATCTGTACATAAGTGGTTCTAAAACAAGTATGATTATTTCTATCTCTTACAAGGAATGTTATGAATGTGCTTAACCACAGGAACATATACATAGCATCATAAAGGGAGAAGCAGAATAAAAAAAAACAAAACAGCTTAGGTTTCTTCTGTGAAAGGGTTCACAGAATTAGATTTAGATAGGCAAGATTTGGCCATTTAGCTGCATTTTAAGTCCCTAAACCTATCCAAAACCATGTCTGTTTGTCTGTGAGTACAATGCTTTGTCTGTATAAGGGTCTGAAGTGATGAACTTTTTACAGGCTTACAGGTATGTGCCTGTAAAGGGCAAACCCCTTCAAGACCTCCAGTTAACTATTCCTCTGCCTATTTCTTCTGTTGACACCTTTTTCAACAGCAGTCTCAGCTCAGGTCTACTTACTGGACTCCATCCTGGAGTTATTCAGGGAACAAAAAGTGCTCTCCTAAGCACCTTTACTAGCACATCACAAGACAAGTAAATATCCAAACATAACAAGAATGAGTTGAGTTTAGTTTGTTGGTCTAAATTAATACCACTTTCATCACATTCAGTAACTAGATTATGGGATATTCTTGACATGGAACAATCTGAATGGCGACTACAGAAAGAGATCTGGGGGTTTGGGTTGATGGCAAGTTGACTTTGAGTCAACTCTGCCCTGGCAGCCAAAAGGGCCAACCGTGTCCTGGGGTGCATCAAGCACAGCATCAGTAGCCAGTTGAGGGAGGTGATTGTCCCACTCTATACTGCACTGGTGCAGCCCCACCTCGAGTACTGTGTGCAGTTTTGGATGCCTCAATACCAGGAGGAAATCAAGGTATTAGAATGTGTCCTGAGAAGGGCAACCAAGAGGGTGAAAGACCTCAAGGGCCAGGCTTATAAGGGGCAGCTAAGGTCACTTGGCTTGTTCAGCTTGGAGAAGAGAAGTCTCAGGGGTGACCTCATTCCACTCTACAACTTCCTCAAGGGGGGCAGCAGAGGGGAAGGTGCTGATCTCCTCTCTCTGGTGACCAGGGATAGGACATGAGGGAAGGGAATGAAGCTGTGTCAGGGGAAGTTCAGGTTGAACATTAGGAAAAGGTTGTTCATTGAGAGAGTGGTGAGTCACTGGAATAGGCTCCCCAGGGAAGTGGTCACAGCACCAAGCCTGTCAGGTTCAACAAGTGTCTGGATGATGCTCTGAGTCATATGGTTTAGTTATAGGTAGTCTTGCGAGGAGCAGGGAGTTGGACTCAATAATCCTTATGAGTTTCTTACAACTTGAGATATTCTATGAATGTAAATAATTTCATTTTGTGGAATAGTTAAATATTTTCTAGGAAAATCATAAAGATGATAAATGCAAAGCTGAGTCGTCAAGCAGTTTTACTAATTACAGCCAAAGCTATTTTTTGAAGCTCAGGATCCATGGAAGTTGCTAGAAGACCAAAAATTTTAGAGGCAGGATTTTTCCAGTAGCATGTGGGTACTTCTCAAGGTATTGCTCAATAGATAAGATTTTGTAAAACCTGTTTTTAATCATGTAAGATTCATAATTTGTTAGATTTTTCAGAAATACATTCAGAGGTTTAACTTCTAGAAATATTCTTTGCAGAGCTGCTGCAGAGCTTGTCCAGATCCCTTTGGGACAAAATTCATTTTGTTCTGGTCCACATCTACTGTTTATGGTGCTAGTGAGAATGATTTCACTTACTCATGATATCTATAATATACATTATAAGTATCTAAATCTAATATGCATTATAAAACATGTTGTTCTTAACTTTCATCTAACTTCCTTTTATATTTCACTAGCTTATTAGGTCTATTTGTAATTAATTATATTACAAATAATGCATCTTTCATTATTACTCCCTCTAATGCATTAAAATGTTCTTCAGATCATACATCACAAATACCTGGAATGTACTTTCTTAGTATTTTCTAAATAAGCTTTAAAGTAACGTGCGGTGATAGAATCTTCAGAAGTGAAAGGGAAAGGCAAAAGCAAAAGAGAAAAGCACGGATATAAAAATAAGTTTTCAGTACCTTGCATATGTTACGAAGGCACCCCAAAATGACTTTGCACAGACAATAAACTTAAAAACTTTTAATTCATAACTAAAGCCAAACAGCCAAAACCAACGAGACAACAGGGGTAGCAGAAATAATGCTCCAATAAAATTTAACAAATTATAGGTTTGGTGTAACGGTTGAGGAAATTATTACTACACAACAACATAAAAGAACCATGATATCTAAGAATGGTGATTCCAAAGTGTGCACACACTCACTCACAAAGGAAGGCCTTTCACTCAAGGGTACCCAGAAGATGTAACCGCTCATCCAAAAGGGGTGAGGGCTCACTCAAGGATGCCCAGAAGAAGTATTCACTCACCAAGGAGGGGTGAGGGCACTCAGTCAGTCCTGGGAAGTTTCCTTGTCTGGCATCCCAGTCCCAAGCGGAGGCTCCTGACCACAAACCCGCTGCTCCAAGGAGAACCCCAGTGAGGGCCCCATTTTATAGCCTGGTCAGATCTGAACTGTGGTCATCTATTGGTCATGGTCCCTAGGCTCCCCTAGGATGAGGTGCCCTCTGGGCTGGGAACCCTGTCAACATTTTCCCACCACTGGGATGGGGGTGTGTGCTCATCTGCACCCAACCAGGGTGCACACGTGCAGCAGCCACAGTGCACCACCAGTGGCGCGAAAATAGGGGCACGAAAGAGCCGGTGGCCCCTATGTTAAGAGCTATAACCTCTATCGAAGTGGGGGGTGGGGGAGAGTAACCGGGGTGTGTGTCTGTGTTTCTGCTCCTGCCACAGCATACAAAATGTCTGAGGAAGGATGTTATCATTCACGCTACATGGAAGTTGCTCAGCTATTCAGGATAGGATACAACATAAACATCTAAAATAGATTATTAAAATCAAAGGTCAGATTTACTGCTGTACTCTGGCTACTTTGTGTGGCTCCAGTGACACAAAGCAGTCATAAACTCAGCTTTAGTAGGTTTTTCAACTGTGCTTATAGCTGATTTGCAGAATGCTCACAATCTTCGTTTTAGCTGCAAAAAGTCTTGAGCAACTAATTTTGACATGGCAGTCACCATTAAGCAATCAACATGAATCAGCAGCTACAATGCAATATGAGATTACACATGCCTTCTTTCTCATAATTAATGGGTAAATAACTGCAGTAACTCAGCTACTGTAGTAAAAAACATGGTAAATGTGATACTTTTTAGTGGTGAGCATAAATTGAACTGCTATAGCATCTCAGATAATTCTTTTGTTTCTGCTTTTTCTTTTATGTGGCGAATGCAATGAGCTTTGTAACTGAGTATTTACTTATCAAGTTGTACCTGTCAGGTAATCTCTGAGCTGCTTGTTGGTTTTGTTTGTTTTATTTTAATACCAAAATAAGCAACTGCAGTTGCTTTAGTTCTGTGTTAAATATCTTTTACTGGAAACCAAACCAAACCAAATCAAAAACTTTAATTAGCATGAGTTGATTCCAGTGTCAAGAATGATGGCAGACGACAAGTTAAGGAATCATCTAAATAATATGTTCCTGCTTTTATGCCTTCCAGGACAGAGAAATATGGTTTTTAATCCTTCACAAGAAAAAAAGAAATATTGAAACAACGGAATTCTGTTTATTGCCAAATAAAAAATATACACTAAAGCAATATAAAAGTCTTCTAATTCCAAATTGACAAAGTGTGAGAGACTTAAATCTGACATACTGTTTTAACTCTACCATTAGTTCATTTTTCTCCATTTGTAGAGTGGGCTAAATGAAGCATCTAGCCCAGCTGTGAATTTCACTGGTCTTTTCTGTTCAGGGACTGAACAATCTTAATTTTATTTAACTTTCTTTTTTATTGGATCGACCACAGCCACAGTGGAGAATTGCACTTGTCGTCTTATAGAAATATTGAAAGAAGAGAGTTCCTTAACTTGCACCCAATCTACTAATCCAGTCAATAATTCAGACTGGCCGATAGGCAAAGCAATTGCCTGCAGCTATTGCAGTCATGATTGAACAGGACAAGCAAGATCCTTACTTCAAATAACTGCTCTCACTATTTCTAGCAGGTCTGTTACATATGGAATGCATTTTGAAAATTTAATAAACCATCATCCTTCATGTGTAGCTTGACACTTCTGAATTATGGACTCAAAGACTTCAGGCTTGAAAAGAGGAAAGGTGGAGTCTGCTAGCAAAATAGGGTCAATGTAGACAATACATGTATTCATTCAACTGTACAGCAAGTGTTTGCAGCAGATTGCCTCTGCATTCTGAAGCAAATAATTCTTTTGAGCCAACCAAAGCCTGTATGTACTTTTGTTCATTGTGGTCATTCAAACAAACAAACAGAACACCCAAAAGCCCAATAGTAGAAAAGCAATACATAGCATCAAAACTTAAGATGCTTACAAATAAGGAGTAAAAGCCAGTCCACTTAAAATGGGACCAAAAAAATTTCCAAGGAACTTCGAGATTACTTCATACTGATTTAGGTAGCTGAGGTGGAAGACATCCAAATCTGGGTGTCTACATGTAACATACAGCTCCCACTGGAGCCAACAGAGCAAACACTGAGATCCAGTGATGAGTCACAAGATTTCTGGCAGGATGAACTAAATCACTCAAAGAAATGTGAGTCATGTGAATCAAACAATGCTGTTATCCTTTCAGATGTTTTCCTTTCTTCTCAGACCTCATGCCAAAATTAAGCACTTGAATTACCCACTCATGCTTCTAAATGGCATTTAAATGGCAGTTAAATGGCTTTATTCCATGTTGCATCTCCAGATAAAATGTCTCCAGATAAAATGTCCTCCTGTTTCAGGGCTCACTTTCAAACATGATGTCTTTACTTTCTCCTCTTTGAAAGATTTTGCTTGCCTCACTGGAGAGTTGTTTTATCCAGCTGGTGAGTTTTTTATGTCAGAGGATGAAGTTTTGATCTCACTGACAGCATTTAGGTCTTTCTGATGTCATCAGCAGAAAGCATGATAGTCAAGGGCTCTGGACTGTTTTACCTGTATGCTTTAAATTCTGGGTCCTATCATGGGTTGTGAGGAAGCAGCTGTTCACAGCAGGAAATTAATGTTTTACTCCAGAATGGTATGAATAAATGTATAAGCAATGTGCAACAATCAGGGAACCAGCCAAAAAGAGAGTGAGGCAACTTGATAATATTGGTGAACTTGTGCACAAACCAGAATTAGATTTATCTTCTCAGAAATTTAGTCATATAAGTAAAATGCTTGTGATTGGGCTGTGATCATTCCAGGCTATATGTGCATTCAATGAGAAGATGACAACTCTCAGAGAGGATTTTATCTGCTAAAGATTGTATTAAAAGGCTGATCTTTCCCTCCAGGCGACTCAAGGAGCTAAGGTTGACAAGTGCTCTAACACTGGCATCTCAGTTTACTGCCTAAACTGTTTGGGGTATGAATACAGGTTCTTCTCAGCACAAGGCCCTTTCTTTAAAATATTTTTCATGAAAAAACAGAGATTCCTCTTTGTCCAGTGACTATTTCTACATACTTACTCCTATTTGTGGAATTACATTTTTGAGAAGAATGAAAACAAGGCTCAAAATTCTCAGGAATTCATCAGGACCAACAGTTTGAATTTTATAATGAACAATATTAAAGCGTATTCTGAAAAGTAGTAACGTATCACCCCAATAATTTATTCATTGTGATTATGTGATACAGCTTTTTCCATTGGATGTTTAAATTGAATTTGCATTAAAAGAGTAAAATTTTAAAAATATATACAGACTTGTCCCAAATAGCAAATCTCACCTTGGGAGTTTCTACATTCCTGAGCCATGAAAAATAGCTGCTGGTTAATTCTGTCCTTCTGGCATGACTCAGTAATACAGTAATGATGTACTTGAAATATCATTAAAAGTCTGAATGCTAGTTCTGGAAGTTATTCTATTTAAATAGCCTGAAAAAGAAGGCTTGAAACCCCTTATTTCTTGTTGTACCTCTTTTATATTCTTCTGTAGAAGTGGACTGGGAAAAATAAACTGAACCTTTTCTTTTTTTTTTTGTTTTCAAGTAAAGAATTTTGTAATATTTGAGAAGTCTTGGACCATATTATATACATCATTATTTTGATTCATAACTGCTATGTCATGACATAACATGACATAACGTGTGCTGTTCTATGTGACTTTTAAATAGAAAAGGAAAACTGATGGGAAAACAGCTATTAAATTTGTCTGTCTAAAAGATGAAAGAATAAGAGGTGTAGAAAGGCGTCTACATATATGTTTAATTTCATATTTTGAAATCATAGTTATCTGTAGAACTTTGAGTAGGAAATAACACCTGGCTTATTGTATTAAAAAAATACATGTAATACTGTAATATTTATCATCCATTCTCAAAAGAACTGTTTCAAGATGGATCCTCTGCTGTATAACTATAAAGAGAAGTACTGAAAATTATATACACTCTTAGTAAATGTGGTTGTGTTTTCCCTACCACTTTAAAAGGATTTGCAGTCACTATTTATAACTGGAGAATAAAAAGCATAATCAAGATTTTACCTCTTTATGTTAGCCCATTCAAAGGTAAAAAGTTTCTTATTATTTTCCTAAAAATACACATAAAAGAAAGAGTGATCTTATTTGTTAGGTTCTTCTTTGTCAAACCTGACTTGAGCCCTAAAATTCTGTAGCGATAACTTGAGACTTAGCAGAAAAATGACTTAACACAGGGTAGCAGAATGTGGCAGTATTTTGTTGTCAAGATTAGTTTTTGCATTAATTTAGGCTATGGAAAAATAAGAAGAAACAAGAAAAAAATAAGTACTTATTGTACATTCAAACATAGAAAAAAACAACAATATTTGTTCCTTGCTTTTAGGAGGAAAGAGGAAAAAATGATGCAGCTGCAGAGCAACACAGTTTTAGCAGTGAAAAACATGTTTCACACAGGATGCTATCTGCTATAAAGTTGAAACAGTTTTCAAATGGATTCTAGGTTTAATCTAACAAATTCACCTGTCCTCACTTCTTGATACTGAGTGGCCACCAAATATTTTTGATTCCTTCAGATAATAATTTCCTCTTGCCTCCATTGTCTGGAATTACAAAAAAAATGTAAAAATGTGAGTCTTGGGAAAAAGTAACAGCTGAATGCTTCTGGGTTATTAGTAACGTTTGTGCAGACTTCACTGAATATAAGATGAGCTCAAGCTGTCATGCTCTGCATTAAGTTTAGTACCCACAAGACTCTCCATATTGTTCAATTTTATTTGAGTTAATAATCAGGAGAAATTGTTCTAACATTGTTGAGTTTTAGGGTTGGTTTGGCGGTTTGGCTGTTGTTTTTTGGGTTTTTTTTGGGTTTTTTTGTCTTTTTTTTTTTCCTAGTATGTTCATTGGTTTTGTTCTGTGGTGAAAAAAAAAAAAAAAACCAACCCAAAACTTAATATTGCTTAAGTGAAAGTGCACTATGAGGCAATGATCAGAAATAACAAATGTAATGAGAGTCTAAGCTGCATTGCAGGTGTATTCCTCACTTTTCCCTGGGAAGAGCTAGTAAATTCCTGGATCTATCCAGTTTATACTTGGCCTAAATTCATGTTATCAAGTGTACCTTCAGTTCATCTGACATTTGACCCTGGTTTGATTATATGTTATTACACAATTTTTTTTGATTGCTCAGTATCTTTGAATACCCTTAATAATAAATGGGTTTTGATCATGAAAGAGGAAGTAGCCAATGTCCCAAAAGCTAAGCAAAGTCTCCCAGCCAAGTCTGATAATCCTAATATATATTATCAGCAAATAAAGACTCCTCCCTCTTAATTGGCTCAGCTTCCCTAAATTGCAGCACAGGCAGAAGCTCATTCTACACCGTAGCATCATAACAGACACCAGCAGGGTTCTCCACTTGGAAGAATAACCAACTCATTGAAGGAAAGCATCCTTGAATATCATTTTCTATTGGAGCCTCAAGCTACCAGCCAGCCTGGTGGATGGGCTCTAGACTGTCTTCATCAACAGTTGCTGCTATCTAAGGGGCCTATTGATCTTCAGGTAACATTCTGCTCTCCCTCTGTTTTGTACTTTAGGCATTGAATAAAAATGTAACCACACAGTACCATAGGTCACTGAAAATGTTTTTATTCCAATAGCATAAGTATGATATAGTTTCAGAGGCACAGGTAAATATATGCTTCATGTGAATCCACAAGGTAGCTGGACTTCTATCATTAAGTATAAGATTCTTCAAGATATTCTCCCACTTTTGGTGTCAGGAGCATATCAAGAATTTTGAAAAGCTATTTGTAACCATGCAATTAGCCCTAAATAAATGTTATGGGACAAAAGAAAAAAAAAAAAAAGTGCACAGCTTCATTAAGTGTTTATGACTAACACAGGCTCATTACAAATGTGTTTAGGCAACTGAATAGTATAAACACCTAGAAAGAGGAGACCTTTGTTAAGTGGATACCAATCAGGCTTAGAAAGACTAGTTCTACTAGTAAAATGTACACTTTTTGGCAACCTAGATGAAACCGTGTTAAAACATTCACTATGTACAGTATTGTGTTTTTGACCTTTGTTCTGATAACTGTCTAAGCAGTACACTCTTACCTTTGCCTCAGTGGTAACTACAATAAACTAATTATATTCACTAAATACATACCATTTATATTTTGCTTGAGTTTTTTATTGTTGTAGTAAAAGATCAGTGTTAAGAAAACAAAATAATAAAGTAAGATTTAGCTAAATATAAGGAATCAAAAGAAGCTACCACAACTGTGTAAATCTACGTATTGGAAGCTACAATACTGTACCACAAGTAAACCTAACAGTCTGACTTTCAGGGGTGCTGCTGATCTATTAAATTTATAGCAGACAATAGAGCTTGAAGATTCTCAACACCTTTCAAAATCACTCTGCTTTTACTTGGGTGCCCAGATGAAGACTAAGGAACGCAACTTTAGGCATCCTGCTGTGACAATTTTCACTTCTGTCCTTTTTGCTCTCTCTTGTTATGCCTAATGCCAGAAAAAAACTGATGGAAATATAACAATTTAATAAAGATAAAGTACAGAAAAAAGAAATTGCTCAGAATTCCAGCTGGGTTTTCCACTTTGCTGGTAATTATCATAAGTGCCTCCCCATGACTGGAAATGAGAAGAGAAACTGCTGTTACTGCCACTTCCCTGCTCTCTATGTTGCTTTTTTTTATCCACAGTAGCCCCCTAAACAAGTTATCCAAAACCAACAAGCTGTGAGATTCAGCTACTATGCACTCATTTCAAAAGCATTTTTGAATGTAACAGTACCCACGGTCTGCTTTTCTTCTCAGCTATTAACTTCTCTGCCACTACATAACATGCCAAAGGAAAGATGGTATTTCATAGAAATGAAGAATCAAAAAAAAAAAAAAAAAAAGACAAAGGAAACAATGAAGTATTGCTGTGAAAGAGCTCAGCACTCTGGCTAATTGCATATGTTTCTGTTAATACATTGTAGTTTTTCATCCTAAACCTTGACATATCTTGGTGAGGAATTGACCAGGAGCTCAAGAAGAGCTTCTCAGATGGTATGGGGGACTGTAAAAATACCCTCCTGTTGGACAGAAATATAGCTTGGGAGGCCAAGTGGACCAGCCCCTGGAGAATAGTTACCTACCAGCCCAAATCAGAAGTGCTTTGAAGCCCCAAGCCAGAAGTAACGGGGAAGGCCAGTACCCAGGAAACACTGTGCTGCCTTCACTGACCACTGCCACTGTGCATGGACCCCAGGCATACCTCTTAAAAGCCTGATGATACGTCAGAGTAAAAGATATTACAGACCACAAAATATTCCTGCCTGACTGCAGAAATTGACTGTGCAGCCTAGCCAGCTCAGACTCCCTTTCTTGTCGACCAGGAGAGATAAACACATTGAAGAA
>NW_009650084.1:5466986-5483624 GCF_000708025.1 Charadrius vociferus
GGTTCAGATTGCACATGAGATAAAAGTACCTCCTGAAAGGGCCCTCTACCTTTTTTCATTGACTAAAAATGGAACTTAAG
Source organism: Charadrius vociferus (assembly GCF_000708025.1). Classification (NCBI taxonomy): domain Eukaryota; kingdom Metazoa; phylum Chordata; class Aves; order Charadriiformes; family Charadriidae; genus Charadrius; species Charadrius vociferus. The sequence continues at coordinate 5,467,067 of NW_009650084.1, forward strand.
ATGACTAGGATCCTAATTTAGGTATTAAATCTACCACTGAGTTGAAATAATTTGATCTCCACATTTGTATTATATCATGTTTGAACTGACAAGTAGTAGTACCACTGTTGCAATAAGGTAATAAAATTATGTTCTTCTCTTTTTTTTTTAATTTTATTTTTATTATATATAGTATTTTCTTTTGTGGATTTCACAAAGAAATTAGTTGTATTAGATCAAAATATAACAACATCCATTATTGTTTGAAAAAATAACACAAGGAGAGAAAGCTAGAAGTTACAGTTTTATACCATGTTTACTCTGCATTCAGTTTTAACAGTATTACAACCTTGAAACAAATTTTAGTTTTAACAAAACAAGTTAGCATTGATTTTTGAATAATATAAATGAAAATAAATTCTTGTCTTGAAAGCTCATTCAGGTGGCACATAAAGGAAAATGCAGAATGTTAGATGACAGCCCACATGGTCATCTATTTAATTGTATTGGCATTACATATAAAGAAGTCTGACAGATTTTTAAAGTTACCTGTACAGCTTATATACAAATAAACGGCTTTATAAATGTAAATATCTTCTGGCATTCAGTACTAGAAAAGATGTCTAATGTCCTATAAATTAACGTAAAAACACCAATATATTTTTAAGTGGATAAGTCTCTTCAGTTAGACCAAGAGAAAATGATATTATAAAGAATTATTAATCAATTTAAAAGTGGATTATACGCATAAGGCATTTTAGGATCCCTACTCTCTCACACCTTAACTACTAAAGTAAGTGAGGATAATGAAAGCATGAAAAATAGTTAATGTCTTCTAATAAACATTGATTTTTTTTGCAGGCAAAGCATGAATGCTTTTTTGGGTGAAATAACATAATTGGTGACCAAAGGAAATGCAGTTCTGCAAACAGAACAAATCCACATCTTAGCAAAGCGTTTGGTAGACCATCTTGTGAAATATTACTCTGAAAAATCAAATTTCCTTGGATACAAACCGTATGATACAGCATGAAAAGTAGCTCAATAGCCATAAACAGTAGTTAATGATGAACGACAACTTATCAGATAGGAAGAGATGTCTAGGGCATACTAGTGTAGAAGGTTTCAGCCTCCTTCTTTATCTGACATCTTCATTAATAATTTAGAAGGGAGTTAAAATATCACATTAATGAAACTCACAGATGATGCTAAATTGAGATGTGTTCCATCAGAGAATGACAAAGAATAAAATAGTGGGACACTAGGTATGAATCCATATAGATATTAAGTGTCTGGCACTTTCACTGACTTCATCAGCTTAAAGTTTGTTTTATACTCTGCATTATGCACACACAAGATTCTTGAAATTTGTTTCAAAAGTCAGCTTCCTCCCTGTTTCCAGATTGGACCTAAAAACCTTTACGTTGTCCTCAGAGAATAAGCTATTCATAGTAATCACTAAGAAATACAATGATATTTTTTGCATAACCAGAAATAAATATATGAGAAAGAAGAAGGTAGATATCTGTACAGTAACTCATATGGAGAGAGAATAAAGAAAATTTTAACTGATTACTTGTGCATTTTAATACATTTGAATATGAAATACAACAAAGGAATCATTAATGCCATATAATAGTACATTTTGCATGAAATTAACAAGTAGTACAAGAATGTTGGAATTACAGGGAAGAAAAAAGCTGTCTGGTTCCCTCCTGTTCTTTGCACATAGGAACATCAGAAGACACTTAAATTTGTTTCCTTATGACTGAAACAGTTGGTGGGTTACTGCATGATACTACAGTTCCTCATATTCAGTTTCTTCATTTTGGTTGGATTTTTATCTCCTAGTGGCATACAGTTGTGTATTTATTGTCTGTCTAGAACCACCTTTGCACTCACGTAGAACTATTGCCTTCAGTCAAGTTCATTGGGGAAGCAAAATCACCTTTCCTTTTTTTGCTTCCTTCCTCCTTTCACTTCTTTCCTCCTTTCCCATGAGGATCATATTGCAAGATCAGGCATTGTGATCTTATAACACAAGCTCAGTGTTGCTGCTGAAATGAAACTAACAGAACATAGGTACTGAACATTACACAAAGAACACTAAATTCCAATGTAACTATTTTCATTTGTGAACGTAACAGTTATACAGAGCCTGTGGATACTTCTATTCCTGTAGTAACATGATGTAAATAGAGGGTTAACTGTACCTCACTAACCTCATTCAAAATCTCACTATTTTTTGCCAGGATCCACTCTACAGAATACAATAATATAAGGAAAAGTTCAGGAGTTCCCTGGACTGGTAATCTCTCACATATTTATGTAGTCCTTCAGTACATCTGTGTCACAGAGATGAATGTGTCTTCTTTCATTTCTTAATCCTGTTTTTTGGCCTTTAACTAATGTAAAAGCAAATCTTATACCAGACCCCCTCTGGTCTACGTTCCTTAAAACACCTCATTCCTAAGAAAAAGAGAGTGATCTGAAATCATAGCTGACATGCTATGTTCAGATTTTGCATTCTGGACACTTAGATTAGAGTAAAATCATAGTCACCCATCTATGAAGGTTCGTATAACAGCACCAGAGCTTGGGATGGCTATGCACATTGAGGTAATAGAATCTATCCAACATCATATAAGGCATAAAGACTCATCTAGTCAGGTCTGTTATTTTATAATATGAAAAGTAGCTGACAGACCAAGCAGATACCTGCAAGTAACATAAATTCAATGCTTATATACAGTAAATAACTCAGGGGGATTATATGAAATTACCAATTAGGGCCAGGCACACAACACCGTTAGATGCATTGCTTCTGTGTACTTTTTCACTCACTTTCACTAACAGACTGTTTCTATGCAAAGAGTCTTCTGTTAGGATCTTGATTTTGTAGAATACAAAGTGAAATAGATAAGTCCATATATCAACCATCAACAGATTTATGTCAGGTTAAACTATGTGATTTAATATGACATCTTACAAAGACCACCTGCTTTATTCCCTCTTATCAGGGGGACATGCCTAAATTGTCTCTCCAGTTCCTCATTTAGTCAGGAGAATATAATTTACGCATCAAGTAGCCTAGTTTCATTACAAGGAAAAAAAACTTTCAAAAGAATGCATTGGCTTCTTACACCTTCTAGGCTCTTCCAATAAGGAATAAGACCCATTTACATGAAGTTATTCCAGCATCAAATTATTTTGTCTGAAGGATGGTCCCAGAAAAAATCAGCGTTTTCTATTTTGGAAAGTTAGAACAACTTACATTCTCGGTAAAGCTAGCAGTAGATGTCAAAACAGAGCTGGATCACAGAATATATCATGATGGGATGCCCTGGTGTTAAAGAACTCTAATGCAGCATTAGTTTTCCATGACTTTACCAGAGATAGGCATGGTTTGTATGGAAATGAATGAACTGAATTTTCAATGAGATGTATTCACTTGAATAATGAGAATGCTTAAAGAAGCATGACAGTGGAAATCAAGTGCTCAAGAAATGCTCAAAGGACTGGCTGAGGTACAACCATGGTTGTTGTATGCCCTGGGTTTGACAAGTTGCACATTTGCACACTGTGTATGGTGAAGAGGAATTCTTGTAGACACAGCAGAGTTTCAGACAAGAACTAGTTCTAGAAGACTACATCATCTCTAACTTCAGAAGAGTTTTATTTAGTTCAGGGTAAATGTTGGACAGTTGTAAGAGGAGCCAATGAAAACAACTAAAAGAAATTAATTTAAAAAAAGGCAAAAAAAAGAGCAATTGATACATGGTGATAAAGTAGTTTAGCAACTAAGAAAGTATTTTGAGGAGTTTCTTTTCTCTGTGTCTTGAACTATTTGTGGTGACAAGAATAATGAAGAAGTGACCTTTTGAAGACTCAGTGAGTTACCAAGTACATTAGATGTAGAGCTGAGCTGGACAAATGAAACAGCAAGAACTGTTTGGACTGGGATAGATGCATTGGACTCTTCCTGGGTGGATGTCAGCTTCTTTGACTTTTTTCCTTGACATAATAAATGCATGTTTCTGCGCAGGGATATATATCTACTATTCAGAAAACTAGCCAGGTCATTTAAATATACTGTTTTCACTCAAGATTGGCTCCTATGTGTGTTTATGCTTGACTCTTCAGATTTGATTTAAAGTTCACAGAAGTAAGTCTTCTTAAATTCTTGAAGGGCTTTCAACTTTGTCATAACTTCTGTAAAGGTAAAGCCTCCTGTGTCCTTGTTTGCAAAATCAGTGGGGCAGGTGTGTCCCTCATAGGCCAGATGGACTTGTTGCGTGGAGGTGCGACCACCACAGTCATAAAACTGTTGAATATATTTAGGGAGGAGTAGGATTTTGCATAATAGAAATTTCCCAAATATTCTGCTTGATAATCTTGGACAGCTGATAATAGCTATCATATACTTTTGAAGATCTTGTAACTCCACATACCATCAGAGACTGTATTAATTCCTCTCGAGACAACAAGAAATATGCACCTTTATTAGGACAGCTCTTTATGTGCTTATAAGCAGGATTTCTACCAGTACTTCTCTTGAAAATGTATGAAGAAAGAAGAAGCATCGTAAAATGATGTGTGACTATAAAACGAGATAATAAAAAAGTTTTTAAAAGTTCATCCTTTTTTTATTATCAGACAATTATGAGTGTGGAGGATTAGTCAGATATGCCTAGTTATACAATTTGCAAATGTTCTCTTGCAGAAACAGACGTAGCATACACATTAATAAGATATACTGCATATACAGCTTCTGGTTTACATGCTTTGGTTACAAATAGAATGTCATGTCTTACGGGACAGCATGATGGCATTGATGTTACTAGCAATAAAATGTAAGGACAGAATGAATGAACCTTTATTGGCTTGTAATTTCACTGTCTCAACACTTTTTGAAATCTGAATGTTGCTTGCTCCTTTATTAGAAGCAACTCTGTTGCCACAGTGCCAGCAAGTATCAGTTGAAATTAAGGGCTGAGAAATCCCTATTGATTATAACATTACTGTGTTACAAAACCAATTTACATCTCAATTCTTAGAACACTGAGGACTCTCAGGTAACTCCCTCATTACTGAGACTTAAAATGTGTAAAATGAGACCTTACATTTTAAACTACATGATGGATTTAAAGTTTGTTAGATTTGTCATTACGTTGGTTGACACACATAACGACATGCCAAGCATACTTTAACATGGATAAAGTACATTTTAAACTTGACTAGGTTTCTGTCAAGAAATAGAAGGAAATCTAACAGTTGCTCTCACAAGGATGCAGTTTTAATGTTGTTAATATATTTATCTTTCTACATAACCTAGAATCATAAAATAGCTACAATAAACATGAAAGGAACTGAGTACTTTTTTCTAATCAATGTCATTGTGCATTTTAGAACACTAATGTAGTTGAGTACCCTTCTGGTAATAGAAACTGTACGTGTTATTCCCACATCTGTAGGTCATGCTGAAAAGTTTGTTTGACCTTGGCTTTGCATTTCCAAGAAAAGTTCTTATACAAATCACTATCATAGGAAACATGACAAGACTGATACAATCTTTTTTTTTTATTTTTTTTGTTTCTGTTTCTACAACATTTTATACTGAGGCATATTAAAAACCCTCCACTAAAAGCAAAATAAGATTTTAAATACAGATTATTAACATTGCAAAGTCAAGTATTCAAAATTAGGGAATACTACAACTAGATTTACCTTAAATTGGAGTCATCAGATCTGTGTGTTCTGATAAATTTAGCTGCATATAGTAAGTGACTAATTTAGGTAAAGAATAAAATGTAGAAATTACTACAGTGATTTTGACCATAGATCCATCTATCCTAAATTTATTTATCTGACGTGATCATTTATGAATATCTAAGGAAGAGTGAAAGACTAGTGTTTTCCCAGAATATTCCTGTAGTTTTGAGCAGTTTTCCTTTTCGCTACCACGTCTTAAATCAAAACTAATGTCTTTGTATTTGAAACATGAAAACTTTCCCCACCCAAAACATTTTGTTATAAGTAGCTTCATAAATTAACTACACAGTATAATAATGTACGTCCTTTTTTTTGCTTTTGTACCTGTTATTTTGAACATTGTTCTTGTGTTTTTATTTTAAATTTTTTGTACGTATTATGGAATCCAAAGGCAAGAATGTGAAGTGCAATTCCTGACCCACAGAAAGAAAGGGAACAGTTGTAATATCTATGTTGGTTACCTAGTGCGCAATGTTAGTGTTTTATCTAAGTTTAAAAAGCTGGTTTGTCCATTGACAGCTCAGAGAAGCTGCAATTGTCTGACCTTACTTGTGAGGGTTGACGCACTGTAATGATATGAAAAGAATGCAGATAGAATTAATGTGAAAAAAAAAAAGAGAGAGAGAAAATCACCATATTCCATCTATGACAATTTAAAAAAAAAAATAAAATTCATGTCAATGTTATTGTATGTGAAAAAGTCTTACTTAACACCTGTAGCAAAAGAATGAAACATTGAGATATTCCCCTAACCAACAGTAGTTCAAGCTTAATTTGTTATTATTTCTTAACCATGAAAACATAGACTTTGTTTTTAATTTCTCTCAGTGATTAAGAAAATCACTGAAGTCCATACCCATTTTTTAACGTTAAATGGCTCACTTCACAACCATAATGTTATAGCAGCATTTAGGGATTTTGCAGGTTTAAGGGTCTAACCGCTAATGCAGTCCTAACTTTTTTTGCTTTGATGTTTCCTAGACACTTCATGAATTTCTAACCCCTAGGACCCTTCCATTCTCCACTGAACTGTAAGCCTGGAGTTCAAGTTTATTAGAAGGTCTATTTGTTACAACTTACCCTGACAGTATCATACTGGCATCATGTTGAATTTCTGGAGGTGAACAACAAGCTTAAATAGCTACTGAGAAGGTTTGTGGTGTTTTGGTTTTTTTTTATTTTCTTTTCTTCCTTTTTTTTTTTTTTTTGAAAGCTAGAGCTCTTCTAAAAATATCACTCTCTCCCTATAATGAAGTTCTTTTTAACTTTTCTTTCTTGCTGGAAGAAAATATTACTGCAAAAGCTGCTTCTAACATAAACACTCACTTTATTTTTATTGATTTCTTTTCAAAAAATGGCTAGGCAGTCACTTTTGATAAAACACTTAGCAAGGGTAAACGGATCAGGAAATATGACCTAGCCAGTGGACTTTGGACAGAATGATGAAGGTCACTCAGGGTTGCTTGTGAAATTATTAAATCTGTAACAGTAACATAGACTTTTATTTACAATGCATACATGTATATAAAGCAGCACAACAAATTATTCTAAATTATCATGGACATATCTTGCCATCAGACATAGAAAACTCTCTCTGATTTTTGTAACAATGTTGATGTGTCTCATGCAATATTTGTCCCTATGAAGAATTTAACAGATGAATATTTTCTTCAAACAAAAGCTTAATTTTTTACTTCATAATCTGGAAATGAATAATAAAGAAAATTATTTTCTTTACAGACAGGTATTAATCTCTAATTACACAGGCATATCACATTTAATACAGAGTTTCCAAATTTACGTTAAGCGAACTGAAGAATAAAGTTTTGCCATCAAAACTGAGGAAGACTGGGAGAGCTTTCAATGTAAGAGGTCATTGCAATTCACCGCATGAAGAGAGCATTTACAGACTGGAAACACGTGAGGCCACTGGAGCATTATGGTCCTAGTTCAGTAAGGACCAAAGTTTTCCATTTGCTTCCTACAGTTCTGTTTTTGTGAGGCTACTGATGAACAGCCAGGAAAAAATATATGATGTTATTTGACACAAAAAGAAACACAGGACTTGTGCAGGGTCTGTGATTTGCTCTTCAGGTCTAGAGCTGAAATTCTGAAGTGGAATTTCTTAAAGGGGTTAATATTTTTAACTGCTATAGAAGTTTCCCTTTAATATACTAAACACTACAAAACCTGAAGCTCAATAATCACTTGGCATTGTAAAGTCAGTAAATGCACATCATCAATTGCATCTTCAGAATAACACGCTTTCTTATTAGTATGGACTAGTCTTAATTTCTGTAGGATTCAGGTCCAAGTACTTATGTAATAGAAAATGTATATTTTAGTTACTTAACAGTCATAGTGGAATCTAAGCCTCCTCTAGTGCAATCAAAATCTCCTTTAGGTATCTGTATACCTTATATAAAAGCTGAAAACCTAAGATCATTAGATGTTTCAAACAGGGAATTTACAACATCAGCCACAGTAGCTGAGCAGTTTTTTAACTTTTACAAGGTTTTCTCCACAGAGTTATGTAGGAAATTTGGTTCCTCTCCTAATTCCGGCAGTAGTCACAGAGTTGAAGAGAATTTTGTTCACTCGGTGTTCAGAATCTCCCTTCAAAGGGCTGACTCAGCAACTACTAAAGAAAAAGACATTAAACCATTTACTTTTTTCTTTAATACTGTTACAAGAACTTTTACAGGAAAATAAAGAACAGGATTCAATGTACTCTTCAAACTGAAGGCATTCAGGCTGTCATATTCCTGGCAGAAGAATGTCCTAATCCTTGGACATCGCTCTACTCTACATTTGTTATGACCGGCAATTTCAAATGTTGAAATTCAGGACAGTCTCAGACAGATAAATTACTCTTATTCAGATGTACCAGACTTGCTCAGTACAGGTCAAAGGCTCAGTAGATGATCAATAGCCTTTGGTGTGGGACATCTTTCATTCACATGATTTATTGTGCAGAACAACCATTTTTTGACATTTCAACACTGTGAGCATTTAGAAATGTTGTCAGTTATAGTGAGAATACAGGAAAAATATGCTTCATCTATTTCATCAAATGAGACATTTTAAAACTTCAGTGTGGGACACCTCACATTACACAGGATGCCTGGCAACACCACCTACAGAAAACTGAAACACGATGAAGAAAAAGATATAGACTTATGGCCTACAGGACTATGACTTTCAGTGATGCACAACTTTTCAAGTGCAGCATGATAGCCTTCCCTGTTTAAATAAACACAGCAGCTTCAGATCATCATGAATGACTTATCTTAAATGTGTAAACTCACTGCTCTTCCTTTTTTTCTGAAGCTTGGTATCTGTGTGCAACACAATTCAGCTTCAAATTAAAGTTCAGGAAAATGTCTAGCAGATTAGCAAACACTGTTTTTAGGGATTGTCTGGATTTTTAGTGTTCTACTAACTAGGGATGAAATTAAACACTGAAAACAGAAATGAAGCTGGAAGCAGGGACTAGGTTTCTCCCAGATAAGTTCTAATAACTTAGCAAAGTAATGCTCACCACCTCCTCACTACCCTTCCAGCCCTATGTGTGCAGGACTGAATTCTGCAGAGCAGCACAGAACAAAAAAGAAGTTTGAAAAAAGAAGTGAAGAGTAATTTTTCATATCTGTGCTGAATCTTACCTAAATGCTAATCTGCTGATTGGAGTCCTCTTTGTTGAAAAGGGAGCCCTGAATTCTCCTCAGTCTAGGAAGACTAGCATATCCAGGTCTGGATGATGACATCTTTCCACTCATCTTTTATATTAGAAATAAACCCTTTTGAGATGATTACTCCTGGTGATGCCCCTCAGAACTGGCCAGACAAACATCTGCAATCTCAGGGCAAGAGAGTATTCCTGCATCAGTCAGTTTCAGTTTCATATCCTAAGGGATGTGGACAGGAGTTAAACGGCTAAATCCCTTAAAGAAGAAAAATTCTGCATATGTTCACAATTCTGAACCACACATGTGGCTATGCAGATAAACTGCATAAGCTGAACAAAGTTTAAGTTCTCTCTCTTGCCTTTTTTTTTTTTTTTTTTTTAATTTAGATGCCAAAAGTCTTCTTCAGTTGTCTTTCAGATTCTTATGTAGTCTTCTGGATCTGAACTTCACTTATGCCAGACTGGCTTCTGCAGCAATAGGAAATATATCACACTTGCTGTTAAACCAATTTGTAGAACTTTTCTGTACCATTCATATAAGCATAGATTATTTATGGTCTGAAATTTTATTTCATATTTTTGCATGTGTTTGTGTTTTGTGTAGAAAACGTCTTTTAGCAAATCACATACCACCAATAAAAGAATATTGTTTCTTCTGAGAAAAGGTGTCTTGTGCACAAAAAAAAATGTAAAATATTCTTTTTCCAAAGCTGTCAAACTTTTCAGGGGTTGGTCAACACTTTTATTTCTTCCAGCTTGATAACAAGGAAGGGAGAGCCCCTTTACACTGAGATATTTAAGAACAAAGGCCAGGAACACATTGCTGCTCTTAACTAATCATACTTGACTCCTACCTCTCAGGGTGCTACACCAGGGTAGCTGTGGAAGAAATGCAAGAAGTGTGATTACAGATAACTAAAGATAGTTTTATTTAAGTCAATTCAACCAAGTTAAATGACTGTAAGAATGATGTTAAAATGTGATCACATATCTTTGCTGTCACTTAAATGTCTTTTCTGTCATTCAGAAGAAACCTATGTGAATTGTGCTTACGCTTAAGTGGTGGCAAATACTGTGATAGTCATGGTTATTCTAGAGCAGATCATAATTATTATTGTTTAAACTATGTTACTAGGAATGGTTGTTCACCTACCTTTGAATTTATTAGCTTGAATCTTGCCTACCTGCCCTAATAAAACTGCAGTTATACTACCTATGTTTTCAATATTTGAAACAACACAGAGAAAAAAAAAAAAAAACAAAAAACGCACAAAAAAACGAGGTACTATTCCTTTTTTTAAAAAAAGAAAAAAATAATTTTAAAACCGAAACATTCAGTGTGTTAATTATTTTTCTTTCTATTCTGTAGAATGTGGTTTGAATAAAGAAGAAAATAACCATTACTTTTGCCAAGAATTTGTTTAATCTAGTAGAAAGATTCTTAAAGTTTCCCAGGGATTGGACCCAAAATAGACATTTTTACTTGTTAGTTCCTTACTTAATTCAGTTCCATAGCACAAAGAAAAGAAATCTTCGTTTACTGATTCACTTCCAGTTTGATGCATACAGTGATCATTTATAAAAGAAATGTGCTTTCTAAAAAAAAAACCAAAAAACAAACCCCAACCCCAAACAATGCATGTAATATCCAGATAATAACAAACCCATGGCTTCTATTTATAATATTTGCAAGGAGTGATAAGATTATATTGCAATAATCACATACATTCCATATCTAAAAATATTCAATGCTCTTTGCTATGAATATACTTTCAGCTGCTTGTGAGCAGGTTTATTAGTACTGTTTGACCAGTTTACTTTAATAAAGGTATGCCTGATTTTTAATGAAATAAGTGCTAGCACAAGAAGATTCATGGTGAAAATATGTTAGGAACAATTCCAGAGTTTTTCTTTTTTTCTTTTTGTTTTTAAACAACGTTGTGCTTTTTATGTTTAATGTAAAAGGGGGAAAAAAAAAAAGCTTTCTAAAATTTATTTTTATTTCATTTGTATTATCTTTTCAGTATCAGCTGCAATAGCTGGGATCTGATATGACATGAAAAAACAGTATTGTAGTTTATTGATGTTGGTCTATATTTTTTAATCCTTGAAAACTCCACAACTCTGGGAGAGAGATATTCTTTTTAAAAAGTCACTCAGGATATGATTACTTAACTCAGCCTTTAATAATGGATAATTTAGTCAAGGAGATAGATAGATAAAACTGTTTGACACAATATGCATTATCTCTTTGTATTCTAAGGGTGCATTGTGATCCGTGAATCTTCACATTTTTCATAGTAGTCATTATCAGATTAAACCTCCCTATACACACCCAAGCAAAGTCTGTATGTTGTGTAGTTTTAAAGTCTTAATTACTTTAAAAGATTTGAGGTTCAAATAGGCTTTAGTGTAATCCAAACTGGCTCATGATAATACATCTGCATTTCAAACTGTGAGATACTTGCTTACCTTAAAATTACAAACCAAGCTAATTTTCTTTGCCCACAGATATTTACTGGTGTCCAAACTGAGAATAAAACAATTTTGGAGAAAGAGAATGATTTCGAGCAGTTGTTTAATGTGAAGGTTAAGATTTTAGTGAAGGCTAAGATTTTAGTGAAGGCTAAGATTTTTTGAACAAACTAGTTAACATTGGTGACCTGACATAAAACTTTAAAGGCACTTTCCATGCACAAAAATCCAGGACATCAAGTGAAAAGTAAGGCAGCAAAAATAAGTGTTTAGAATGGAAGTATTATTATTTATGTATTTTCAAGACAATAACTTTTCAACATATATTTTCTTTCCACAGTTCAGTTAAAATATCCTTGAAATTAGTTATTGTTTTTTCATACACCAGCAATACTAATATCAAGACTGTTAAATTAATAACTTCTTTAAAATATTGAAGCATATGTAGGCATGAAGCACACATATGAAACATATAATTTTTCATATGTGTTGCTCAATACTGAAAAAGTGATTATCTTGTCTTGTTTGACAACAATGTCATGTTTCCACAGGACTGCCTGAATGTAATTCTTTGCAAGATGTATTTGAAGAAACCCTTGCTACATCTAAACGTGGGCAAGTTATGCAGCTCAGAAAAAGCAGAACCATAAAGCAGAGACTGGGCAAAGACAAACAGAAAAGTGTCTTCAAAAGCTCACCCATCATCTGATCTAAATTACTGATGTAAATCCACTCAGATCTATGGCCCAGAAGCAAGATCTAAACAGTAGCATTTGGAAGTGTAGGCACCCAAATAAACTACCTAGTTTATGAGGTGATATTGAGGAAAAGTTATTACTTTTTCACAGTAACTCCCAAAGGCCCTGGTTCCTTATGTAAAGGTAAGATTTTCTTTTCCCCGATATGAAGCGATGCAAATGGGAAAAGCAATATTAAGTTTACTTAGTTAACCATGAAAGTTGTGCCAACCATAACTCCTAAAATATAAGATCTGACTGTTGCGGTAGTTCTATGAAAACTCAAAAGCACGGAAGTGATCAAAAGATCGATAGGAATGCAAGGAATTGTTAGGGAAGGAAAAGAAATCAGATAACGTCAATTTGGCACTAGATAAATCCATGATGTGCCCACATCTGAAAGGGGAAAATCTGAAAAGCAGAATATATTGTGCTGTATAAAAGCAGATGTAGTGCTATTCACCCAAGCATAAAAGTACCTTAAAGAAATACATATGAGGCATAAAGAACTTTTAGATTTATTTGGGGCCTCTATTTTCTTTCTTTCCATTCTTTGATTTTCTTTCCTACATTTTCTTATTTTCCTCCTTAAGCCTATCAGAGGCAAATGAACCCATTGTTCTGTGTCAACATGTTTGCATCCTGTATGAAAAGTGAATAAAAAGAATTTGTAAAAGAATTTAAAAGTATCTGGAGGGCCTCTTCATAGTGACATTGGCAAAATTCGCTCTTTAAAACAAGTACTTTGACTTGGAGGCTTCTGCTGTGCAAGTAGGCATCTAGACTAACATAAGCAATGCAATAAGGACAGGATAACTGGAAATTCAAATTTTCTTTCTCATCAATTTTATTATTTAAAAGAACTGAGAGATGTGCCTCTTATTTCAGAATGCACTATGTACCTAGAAACACATTTCAAAACAGTTTTAGAATATCTCTGTATGTTTAGGAGCAAAGTTCTTTTGAATTTTGGGTATCTAGACACCTAGCTGTATTTTATCAAAAATCAGGCTAACCATGGCCATTCTAGCTGAAACCCATTTTATTTCAAGGATGGGAAACGAAGAGGAACAGATTTCTTCTTGCACTTGCCTCAAAAGCAGGCCAGTCAAGCCAAGGTGCATGTGCTCTTTATTTGGGACTTGTTTAGCTGGAAGAAGTTCTTCTTCCTTTCCATGAGAGCATTTGACAAAGTTTTATGGCTCTGTACATTGCAATTCTTTCAATGGGGAGTGGTGAGTGACAATGATTAAGTGAGACAAATTAACCACATTGACAGTTACTGGAAATTTTTACAAGTACAACTCCTGGAACCACTAGTCCCATCCCACCTTTGACACTTTCTAAAAACTATGTGTGTCCCAATATGTGCTGAATTCCAATTAACCTGTTGCCTATTGATCTGGTTGGTTTTATGGAAACTCAAAAATGTAACTGTTTTTCCAGTTTATGTGCTTCCAATGTGCCAGGGACAGGATATGATCTGCTAGACTTTGCCCCTCAAATATGTATAAGATTTACTATGTGCTCAAGAAGGATTAAGGTCAATACAGACTATACAATATTTGTTTCAAATATACTAGGAAATACCTGTGATAGCAGATCATTTCTGTCTAATTAACATAACTGGACACAATTTTAGGTATAAATAGTTCATAAGTTCCAAGTAACAGAAGTGTCAAAAAATGTGTTAACTCTGTCTGCTGGTATTCTATAGCCTCTTAAATCTAATGTGGCACAGGAAAAACAAGGAAACATATTCAGGTTACCTAGAGAGCTTACAAAAGACAGGCTTGTGAAATCTAAGCTGTCAGCAAAATAAGGATAGAAAGAGACATTCTTAATTCTAAACTAAGCACACAGTGAACAGCCAAAATCCATGCTATCACTTACTCTCTTTTTAATACGAATACTCTGCTTCTAAGTCCAGACTCACTAGTCTTTTTTAGCAGAATTACAAGTTGCTTTTTTTGGATATCCATTATTGTGGAGTGTAAATACCTACCATCTAAATGCAACTTGGATCGCTTACATGCATGCAGCAATCTGGAACGGAAACAAACCCCAAGCAGTGTTTTAAAAAAAAAAAACAACCACATACTGCAGCTCAGCCCCAGGAAGGATACTAAATCCTGGCAATAATATCCGAATATCAAAACTTAAGCTAAGAACAAATTCTTTAATCTGCCAGAGTTTTTATTTCCATAGAGTAATAAATATGAGGACTAATAACAATGCGCATGTCTTCAAATATAAACAGATTATATTTTCATTAAACAAAAAAATTGTAAGAGGATATATAACATGGCAACTAGTGATTCTTGCAATAGATGTATTGTAACTAGAAACTATTAAATACATAGTTTGCCCATTTTTCGATTGATCTGGTTTTAGGTATTCTCTTTTCTTTTTCCTGTTCACTCACCACTAATACTTCTGTGGCAACATTAAACCTTAGTTTTCAGTCACACTGGGAACAAGTACAGGAATGAATTTTAGATCTATGAATGCAAATAGTCTTTTTTGAAACTTCTGTGGACTCACCTTTTCAAAAACTGGGGGAGAGGAAGGGAAGAGCTAGGAAAATAACTGAGTAAAGTTTTATATTGTAAAATGTATCAAGTAACAAACATTCATCTCAGACTGTCATCCCAGTACAAAAAAAAAAAAAAGTTTTTAAAAGGTAACAGAATAAAAGACTAAGAGAAAATAAAGAAGGAACCCAAATCTCAGGTTTAATATACATAGTCAAAAAAGGCACTAAGATAATTTGGAAAAATAGGAGGAGAATAGGACAGGAAACAGATAAGATTAAAACATTAAAATTAAATTCTATTCACGAACAGAGAAAAAGAGGATATATCATAGTGTAAGCAATCCTTTTCATATTCCCTAGTTTGATAGTAATGCAAAAAAAAACAAAACCAAAACCAAAACTGAAACCAAACCAAGGAAAAAACCCACACCACCACCAAGCATACAGGCTTTATTGTCATATCTGCTACTTTCACTGTATTGTGAAATGCCAGCAGACTTTGTTGGACCTTCACCTTTTTATCATGTGAAATAACAAGAACAGACCAACAACAGAGAGGAACCTGGGTGACACTGCTGTCACCAACAGTTTCAGCCAGGTCATAAACAACAGTCCAGGCAAGACACAGAGCTGTGAAATGTAGATGTTTAAAGTAGAGCTGCTGCCACATGAGCTAAGTATCTAAGCTCCCATCAAAGGCAGCAGAGATGAGGTGAAAACAGTTAATGGAGATGAGTGAGCTGTTTAACTTAATCTAAAGTAAACAATCACATTTCACCACCTTACAAGTTCTCTAGGTTTTGTTGACTAGAGCTCTGTCCACTCTTCACAAAAGCGAGCTTGGATATTTAGCTTATGTATAGACAACTGAAGATGCCTAAAGAAAGTATAAGCTGTATCCTTAAATGTAGTTGCGCCTTTGGTCATGCTACTGCCTTTTTCCTCCTGTCTTTTTAACTTGACCATATTATTTTTTTCAATTCCTTTTCTCTCACATTTTTTTGTGCATTGAAAAAAAGAAAACTGACTTTACTAACCAAATCAGATTTTTGCAACACTTGTTAGCTAAACTACAGCAAAGATGAGTGTCTTAAACAAGTGTGGCTACTGGAACTCCTCCAGGTCCAAATGTCTGTCCAGATGATGTACCAGTACTATACACTGCCCTGCAGGGAAGCTGTTAGCAGGATTCAGCATTGAAACAGGAGGTAACTTCTACCTTTGAATTTTTTTCACCTCATTCTTTCATGTGCATTTGTTTTTCTTTTATTTTCAAGCAAAAAGCACAAGATCAAAACTACCTTAAACTTCTGGTAATCTTAGTAGACTTAGTTAGATACAGAGAATAGAATAGAATAGAATAGAATAGAA
>NW_009650084.1:5483749-5543703 GCF_000708025.1 Charadrius vociferus
GACCACTTCTCTAGGAAGCCTGTTCCAGTGTTTGATCATCCTCTTGGGAAAGAAATGCTTCCTAATGTCCAGTCTAAACCTCCTCTGGTGCAACTTTGAGCCATTCCCACATGTCCTATCACTGGATACAAGGAAGAAAAGATCAGCACTTCCCTCTCCACATTCTCAGCTCCCCAGGAAGCTGTAGCAACCAATTAGGTGGCCCTTTAGCCTCCTTTTCTCCAAACTAGACAAGCCCAAGTCCTTAGCCACTCCTCATAGGACATCCCTTCCAGCCCTTTCACCAGCTTTGCTGCTCTCCTCTGGATGTATTTGAGTACCTTCACATTCTTCTTAAATTGTGGGGCCCAGAACTGCATGCAGAGCTCCAGGTGAGGCCGCAGTAATGCTGAATGCAGCAGGATAATCACCTCTTTGGACTGGCTGGTGATACAGTGTTTGATGGACCCCAGGATGCAGTTTGCCCTCTTGGCTGCCAGGGCACACTGCTGACTCCTGTTGATCCTGCTGTCGACCAGCACCCCCAGATCCCTTTCTTCAGGGCTGCTCTCCAGCCACTCCTCTCCCAGTTTATACTTGTGCTCAGCATTACTCTGTCCCAGGTGCAGATTCAGGTGCTTGGACTGGTTAAATTTCATGACATTGATGATTGATCAATGCTCACAGCATTACTCCATCTGAAGTGCAGAATCCAGCATTTTGACTTGCTAATTTTCATCCCATTAATCATAGCCCAATGCTTCAGTCTATCTAGATCCCTCTGCAAGGCCTCCTGTCCCTCAAAAGTCAACAGCACCTCCCAGTTTGGTGTCATCAGCAAACTTGCTAAGGATACATGCAACTTCTGCATCCAGAACTGGCCAGAATTGAACAGAATTGGCCCTAGAATTAAACCCTGAGGAACACCGCTGGTGATTGGTTGCCAGCCAGATGCAACCCCATTCACTACAACACTCTGAGCTCTGCCCTTCAGCCAGTTTTTCACCCAGCCCACTGTGAACCCGGTCATCCCACAGTTGGACAACTTGTCCAGAAGGATGCTGTGAGGGACAGTTTTAAAAGCCTTACCAAAATCCAGAAAAACTACATCCACCAGATTCCCTTCATCCACTAGGTTGGTGACCCTATCTTAGAAGGATATGATATTACTTAAACAGGACTCTCCTTTTGCAAAACCATGTTGACTGTGCCTGTTCATTATGAATATATGTTCATTCTGAATATAACAAGGGAAGAAAATAGGGCTGTCAAACTGAAACCCACTTTTTCTGCAATAATTTTTAATTATTTCTGTTTACTTTTTCTTCTTTTTTTTGTGTCTTCTAGTAAAAAATGTAATAGTGTTTCAAGACATTATCTTGCCACGAGCATTTGCAGTCTCTCTACACCAAACCTCGGTGTACAACTACACAACATCAGTGACAGGGCCATAATAATATATATATGGGGCTTGGGATATTATAGTAAAACTAATGTCCAAAATCAACTATATGTCACTGCCAAAATATGAGGTAACATATATTTTGTTCTACTATAGTAATAATCAGCATATAATAAATTTGAGGGTCCAAAGCGCTAGTGTAAATGTTCTAACTAAATTAGAACTCAAGAAATTTTAATGGCACATACTCCGCCATAAACAGAGGAAAAAAACAGTGCAGTCAGAACTTAATTTTGTGAGGATCAAACCATGTTTCATTCAGAATTTCTCAGTATCCACTAGTGGGCAGCCACTGAGTGTCACTGAAGTGCATACTTTGTATTATTCGAATCCCATGTCAGAAATGGTAGCTAACAGAGGCAACCAGCAGGTGAAGCAGTTTGCATAGCAGTTTTTGGGCACATCTTTGGGATCTTTTCAGAATATCTTTCAGGATCATCAGACTCCTGGAGGAGCCTCAGAAAAAGATAGCTGTAGGACGCTGAGTCTTCTAACAAACTCTAGTTGCTCTTAAAGAACTGTCAGCTGCTCTTGATCAAAAGGTGCTTTGAGCCTTTTTTCCCACCTGACTCCTGATTAAGCAGAGTCAAGTGTCTCTTCAACAGATGCTAGGCAAGGGCCTCAAGAACAGCAAAGAAATACCTGGTCAGTGCCCTGGTAGCAGATGATGGGCTGGGAGCTGGCTGAGCCTGAGCGACACAGCAGCTCCAGGGGAAAGAAGCAAGGGATTGCAGTAGGTAACTCTGTTGTGGGGGATGGAGGCCCCAGTCTGCCATCCTGCCCTGTTGTCTAGCTTGGTTTATTGCTGGCAAGGGGCTTGAATCAAGGATGATGTGGAGAGACTTCTCAAGATTGCCCAGCTCTTGAATGATTATGCTAGAAGGGACGCCATCCAGAGGGACCTTGACAGGCTTGAGGAATGGGCCCATGGGAACCTCATGCAGTTCAACAAGGCCAAGTGCAAGGTCCTGCACCTGGGTCAAGGCAATCCCTAATATCAGTACAAACTGGGGGATGAAGGATTGAGAGCAGCCCTGCTGAAAAGGACTTGGGAATACTGGTGGTTGAATTGGATATGAGCCAGCAATGTGTAGTTGCAGCCCAGAAAGCCAACCATATCCTGGCCTGCATAAAAGGAAGTGTGGCCAGCAGGTTGCGGGATGTGATTCTCCCCCTCTACTCCACTCTTACGAGACTCCAGCTGGAGTGCTGCATCCAGCTCTGGAGTTCCCAGCACAAGACAGACATGGACCTGTTGGAGCAGGTTCAGAGGAGGGTCATGAAAATGATCAGAGGGCTAGTACAGCTCTCCTATGAAGAAAGGCTGGGACAGTTGGGGTTGTACAGCCTGGAGAACAGAAGGCCACAGAGAGACCTTATTGCTTCCTTTCAACATATAAGGTGGGTTATAGGAAAGATGGAGAAAGACCTTTTTAACAAGCCCGTAGTGACAGGACAACTGGCAACAGTTTTAAACTGGAAGAGGGTAGGTTTACATTGGACATAAGGAAGAAACCTTTTATGACGAGGATGGTGAGACACTGGAACAGGTTGCCCAGAGAAATTGTGGATGTCCTATCCCTGAATGTGTTCAAGGTCAGGTTGGACAGGACTTTGAGTACCCTGATCTAGTTAAGATGTCCCTTCCCATGTCAGGGGGATTAGAACTAGGTGGTCTTTGAAGGTCCCTTCCAAGCCGAATAATTCTGTGATTCTGCTACCCACTGCTGCTTTTCTGTATGGGCACCAACAGTACTGCCACAGGAGACCTGGAACGTATAAAGTGTGGAAGCAGAGCCCTGGGGTTGAGGATGAAGTGCATGGGAAATCCAGTGGTTTTATCCTCAATCCTACTGATCACTGTCACCTCAATCCCCGGGAAAGTGATAGAGTAAATAATCCTGGAAAACTTTTCCAAAATTTTTGAGGACAGCAAAGTGATTAGGGGTGATCCTCATGGATTTATAAAGAGGAAATGATGCCTGGTCAACCTCAAAGCCATCTGTGATGAAATAACTGCCTGTATGAGTGCTAGCAAATGTTATCAATACATCTTGTAGTTAGAGAAACTTTTTTCATAGATACATTTATGCACCACAAAAAAAAAAAAAAGGCTCAAAAATGCCTTGTGCTGCACTTTTTATTGTTATGAATAATGAAAAATTGCGTGCAATACAGTGCGAGGAGACAATGGGAGAAAACAAACAATGTAATCCACATTGTCACTTTGCCATGCAATAAAGGAAAGGAAATTCCTTCCTTACCACATTTGATGCTACTCTTTATAATCCAAACACATCCTTGTACAACATACTGTCATCTTTATTTTGCATCTGTGACAACATCTGAGTCACTTCTGTCCTTTTCCCTGAGGGAAAAGAAACAGAGAAGAAAATATTTATGAAGAAGAATGAAAAGAACAGTATGAAGATAAGTGAACATTTTATAAAGGGAAAATAAACAGGAAACTGTCTGAGAACACTCAAGTTAGCATCACACACTAGGAATACCCTTTCTCTTACATTAGTTTTGTGTTTCCAAAGGGCACCACAGGGCAAGGATGAGCTGTTCTTATTAGGACTAACTTTAATAAGACATCATTACTCTTATTCCAATATTTCACCCTAGAGGAAAGGTTAAAACCCCTAGAGTGGGCTTTGCAAAAATGCTGTTGAAGAATGATTGTTAAATCAAGTGCTGATAGAAAATGGAGGAGGCTTAAGAGGAAGCTGAATGGCATAAGAAAAAAAACACTTTTCAGTAGGGTGCAGAGGATCAAGAAAATAGTAATTGAATCATAGGTATTGCCTGACCAGGATTAATTTGTTGAGTTCAAAAGCACAGAGAAGTTGGTTAAGAGCTCAATTTTTCTCTGTCCATTTTCTCTCATGGCTTTTGTGATGTTGTCATTCTGGGTCAAAAGTAAGACTAATATTGAATTTTCACTAATACTATTACTAGTATTGATTTTGTATTAATTTTCAAATATTTATTTTATTATAGCAAATGTTACTGTTTTTTTATGATTTTTATGATTTTATTTCTCTAGAGCTTTACAATTTAGCATAATTAAAATACAAAGTTAACTAGATATTTTATATATCTATGTACAGGAGTTAACGAAAATTACATGTACAAACATAAATAGACACAGGTTTTGGAAGATTTTTTTGTTATTTTGTAATTTAAATGAGTTCTTGATGATACTAAAAAAAATCCCTAAAAGTTTAAAGAAATAAATAAGCAAGCAAGCTGTCAAAACTCAAGACCTCTTAGTCTTTCAGATATGGCAAAGGAACTTTCTTAATGCAAGACATGATTTAAAGGTTCTTTTCATTACTGGACTTTGATTCATATGCTTAATGCTACCAGTATAATACTTTCAAGACTGTATGTGTTGTTTAAATTACTTCAATGTTTAAATGAGTCCCTCTGCATTGTACTATGGACAAATGAAATTTAAATTCCCTATTCACTAAATAAAATTAGTACTGCTTAAAAATGGTAGTATAACTTACAGTGTTTAAAATACATCTGTGCACAGTCAGTTTTCTGTTACATATCTAAGTTTAAAAACTATAAAGAAGTTACTAAATATTCTTAACTAAAGAACTTTGAAAAATAAGGTATCAATTGCATATAGCTAATATTGGTGAATGAATTCAAATTGATTCTGGATTTTATTCCTTCTTTGGTACTGGAAGAATTAACGTGATATCATTCCATAAACAAAGATAATTTACAGATATCAAAAACAGCATCTATGTTTCAGTAGGCAACCGTGAGTTTTCACAAAGATTTGCTCACTTGTAAATTATCATGATTTTTCACTGTGCATTTTTTAAAAATAGGAAGAGCAAATACTCTCATACACATTCAACCAGTCATTAAAACATACATTATGTTTATTTTTGCTATTATTACTTATATCTTGTATGAACAGGTATTACAGGTACTATCAAAGCACACCATAAATAACTGCTCCTATTTCATGATCTTAGGTAGCTAGAGAAATCAAACAAAACTCACCATAAACCTCTTGTAAATACGTAAGCTATAATACAGTAGACTGAGGACTAAATCTTTACTATTTTGGAGATTTCTTATGTCACTTGTCTTGTCACTTATTCTGCCTTTCATCTGTGCAGTAAAATGGCAGTGAAAGCACTAGTGCCTTTCACAGAATTTTGATGAGGAGAAAAGTTATAATCATTATAAGGTATTCAGTATGATAATAAGGACCATGCAAAGGAAATATTGCTGTCCCGTTTCAAACATAGTCTTCTAGAGCCTCTAAGCACCTGCATAAACCCAACACTGCAATGCAAGGCAAGCAAATGTGAAGTGAATGAAATTCCTACAAGACCAAACCTTAACAGAAGGTCCTGGTATAAACAGAAAATGTAAACAGCTAAAACTTTTACCAACCTGAATGAAGGCTATGCACTCTTTTGGATTCAAAATCCCCTAAATTCATAGAATTTGGGACTCGTGTTAGTCTTGTCAGAGCTGACATTCTAAAGAGTGATTCTTCTGATATCTGTGAGCTTTTTCTTTCTGATTATCCATCTGTGTTTTAATCTTTCTGAAAATGAAATTCAGTTAGAAGATAAAAGCTGTTAATGGATGTGAACAAATGGGGGAAAAATGTGGCAATGTGGTAAATCTGAGCTCCCTTTCATTCCTGAACAATAGTATCTTAAGCATGAAGAAAACTTACAACTCTAATGAATGTCATGTGGCACATTTTTGCCATTATTTATAAAGCCAGCTTCAGAAAGGTGACTCATAGCAGGATCTGATAAAGTATTAGCATACATTATTGCCATCTTTTTTTCATGTCTGTGTGTGTAAAACAAAGCAGAGTTTTGTGATGAAAATGTTAGTCATGACAGTAATCCCCTTTGGAAACGTACAGTACTCTTCTCTTTCCTTTTGTTCACAAGCTCAACAATCCTTTCACTAATCATTTCTGAGATTTTGATGTTCTTTTTGTGAAACTATCTCTGTCTTATATTTATGCCTAAACACATTTTAATTCAATAAAATGAACTAAAAATGTCACCTCTTAAAATAAAAAAGCATGTGTTGTCACAAGCAGTCACTGATTTCTTCATTGCCAAATGTAGACTGGTGACTGCCACAATTGTTGGATCAGATTTATTTCTGCTCCAAATGGTATATGGCAGCTAGAGTATGATTCTAGTTTGGATTCTTTGTGTGCATGAAATTATGGAGCCATCTTGTTTTCAAAGGAAAAACCAAAATTTTTGTCTGAGACAAGTTGCCCAAACAAAAACCTGCTGCAGTAGCAGATGAGTGATTATGTAGTGATTTGTAGCATAATTACTTATGAAAGACTTAATGGTTTATGTTGCTGGCTTTATCTCAGTCAACTGCTTTACGTAGTCTTCTATCTTTTTGCCCATTTTAACAAACATAAACCTTTTCCAGCCTCCTTAACTACAAGTCCTAGACTGTTTACTATGTATTATATCATCAGATAAATAGAGTGAATATTGGTATTCAGAAAGGAAATCCTTTTCAGAAAGTTATCCTTATCCTAGCAGGAGTTACTGGACTTTTGACTGCAAAGAGTAGCATAAGAATGAATATTTAATAGGATGTCCACTTAGGATACACTAAACATCATTATTGGCACTTGTCCAGCTGAAAAAAATGAAGGGGGAGGAAACTACACACTGCTTATTTTAATTAGGTGAAATTATGTGATTCAATAAAGCATGACAGCCTGCATAATGAAAGAAGAGACCCGTGTTTATGAGAGAATTATTGATGACAAAAATGTTGGCAGCGTGCATGTTTTACTGAGACAGTCGAAAGCCGTTTTATTATCTTTTCATTCATAATTTCCTGCAACATGCTTCAACGTGTAAACTGATAACAAGACCTTGTGGTGGGGGAACCTTGTACTATTTTTTTATAAAAACGACTAAGACCATTTTTCTTGTTCGCTTCAAAACTAAATGTTGTTGACCCTTTCACAGACTGATGTAGAACAAGGTAGAAGTAAGCAAAAAGAGACAAGAGAATATTTATCTTGAAAGGTGTTTATTCTATGAACTGGAATAGTACATGTGGGTTTTAGGAGGGAGAGGGATCATTAACTGTAATTTTTGCATTACATGGAAAATAGTTGTCTGACTATAATTTAGAACAGAATAGAATATGTATTCTGCTTGCTGTATTTCACTAAAATGTGAAATTTCACACAAAACTAACAAAATTATCACATGGAAAATAGAGAATATCTTGGCAAAATTCACATTTAATTTTCATTTAATTTTTTAGAAATGCAATGTTAGAACTTCTTGTAAGACTTAGGGAAGCAGCAGTGCAGGAAGGAAAGTAAAAGCTAACACATGAAATATGTCATAATATGTCAATTTTTAAACAGGAAAAGAATAAAAGTATTTTGAAAACACTAGCTAGTAAAAAAAAAAAAAAGAGAAGAAGAAAAGGATAACTTTTCTAAAGAAATATTGAAAAATTCAGACAAAATTAATATTTTCACTAAAAAATTCCTTTTGGATAAGATGCCCTATCACTTATAAAAACCCACGAATTATTATTTCTGGACAATACCAGCTTTATTATCTTTATATCTGACATTAAGGTACAATCAGCTTCCTTATACTTCTGCTACTGTAAAGAACTGAAAGCCCTTATCCCAGCCCACAACCAGAAAAACAAGTAGCATTTGTCCTCTTTCAGTGCACTTGGAATGGATTTTAATATCAGCATTGTCCATATCAGCATATGGAGTGTGATTTAGCAGCAAAAATTCTTTTTTTCCTGCAAGAAGACTGAAAAAAGAGTCTGTTCTCTGGAAATATTTTAGTGATAATTCACACATGCACACACATACACAGACATATGAAGTACTGTGCTTTTTAGAGGAACTCCTGCCCAGAACAAACTTTCAGGAAACCTTAACTGAACAAGATGAAGGGAGGCAGGCAGTGGAATGAGAGAAGGTTTTTCTGGCTTACTCTTTCTGCAGAGCTCAGAAGGCAATGGAAGTTGCATTCTCCAACGCCTGCTGTAAGAGTTCAGTGTGTCATTTCTTGTTGTGGTATAGATTCAGAGTTGCTGGGACAACATTTTGTGGAGAAAATATCTTGCCTATATGGCAGGTAGCTACAGTGGATGGAAAGGCAACTACTTTCTTTCTATACTAAACACCATGATATCCAGCAGCTCTGATCCTTACATTCTTGTTTTCCTAAATTTGTATGTTTTGCTTTAAACTGAATAATAATATATACTTCCAAGCAAATCTTTGTTAAAGCTATGGCACAAGACTGCCTGCAAATGTAATCTAGATGGTAAGGCTGATTAATGAAATTAACAACAAAATTTTGGTTCACAATTGTTTAAAATAATTAACTTCAAATAAACCCTTAGTTATACAAGATAGTGTCTGACTTCACCTGTCTAAAAATGATTAATGTATATTAATACATTTGTTACATGAATCAAAATCTTCAGATAAATCAGCCTGTTAAATTCATGGTTCTTGTTGATCAGATTTTCATGTTGAGTACCAATACCTGTCTTCAACTTCTCTAGAGTTAACTCCTTTTTGTATCTCTGGTAGAGTATTCAGGCCTAATAACTATTAATAGGTTGTTAAAAAAAGGTTCTGCCTCTGCACAGTCTTCTCTTAATTTTATATATAGCATTTAAATCAAAACAATACTGTAAGTCCTGACCTAAGTTAAGTAGCTAAAATATGTTCTGCCATCACTAATTTCAATCTTATATTTAGCTACCATAAACAGTGAGCTTTTGCCAGAGAGTGGCTAGCATAGCTAATTGACTCGAGATTTAAAATAATAACAATAATTGTTGTGTACTTCTTGTGATTAGTTTAATTACCCCCATTTCCTCTGAAAGCCTGAACATTAATTCCCATTGACTGTAATGTTAATTACTGGCAGGGACAGAGATGTTCAAATGCTGGCTCATGCTGCAAAGTGATAACTTCAGCAGATGGCTCTGTGCTTTAAAGAAATGAGAGCTTAACCTGTCATTACTTCCCTTTTTCTTTTCTTTTCTTTTCTTTTTTTTTTTTTTAAGAGAGAACAAAGACAAAGTCAAGAATAAGAATACAAAGTGCTCCTTTGATACAAGTGAGAAAAGTGCTACAAATATGTTTTCAAATACTTAGCAGGTCTTTTTGGGGGTGGCAGAATAGGGCACAATTAAGGGAAAATAATTGCAGTCCAGATAATTTCATCGTAACCTGCTACTCTATTACATTCCTCATATCCCGTCATAGACGTTTGTTTCTCATCCTGACCTCCGCACCGACTAGAGTGGCAGGAAGAATCTTACAGCTTCAGCAGGGCTGCTATTGCTGAATATCCTGCTGTCTCCCAGAGGGAGAGGTGTTCATTTGAGATTTTAGAGAACAAGAGCCTTTTCATAACCTCAATTACCACAAGGTCAATCTGCAACTGAGCGTTCGAGTGGTACTTAGATTGCCTGGTAAGCAGCTGTGGCCCAAGAGCTATGTTGAAACCAAGTTAAACTGTCATCAATGTCTATCTGCTAATGACAGTAGCGAAAGAGAATCTTTCTGATAATTGGCTTTTTGAGGGACCAGAGAAGGGATTTGATTCTTGAACAAATAAAGCCTTGTCAAGATTAAACTTTCAATTGTAATTCATAAGAAATATCTCTGTTGTGCCTCCATCATTCAGCCATATAAACATACATATGCATGTGTGTATTTGTGTTTATATGTGTACATATGCGCAGACATGCACATCTATATGCACTATACACAAAGTATTTTTCTCTAGGCAACAGCTTCTATTGATTTCAAAATTTCAAGAACATTATGTATGCATTCTCCTATCAATAAATATATATTACATCTTTTTGTGATAAATATATTTATGCTCTGCCATGAGATTCATGCATAAGAATTGAAAATTACTGTGAAGCTGATGGCAATCTGTCAATTGATTGAGAATCCTTCAATCCCTTCAACTTTTATTCTTTCAGTAAGGTCTCACTGTAGGTCAAAATACAGTAGGAAAAACAGAATTACAGTGTGATGAATAAAGCGATTCAACTAGATTAGAAACCAATGTTCAGCATGGCAATACCTAAATTGGAATGTTCTAAATCAAAACCGCAAAACGATACCAAATGGTCTAACTTAACGCCTATTGCATATCATGGTAAGGCACTAAATGTGTTTTAGGCATTGCAATTTGAATGTTTGTGATATATTAGAAACATATATATTTTATGCATTATGTCAACTCTCTTTGATCCTCCTTTGGAATTCTAAGTTCTAGCTGACAGTTACCTAAGGCTGACAGCTTTCTGGAAAAAAACAGCCATTATTGCACACAGAGGATTGTATAGTATCTTTTTTTTTTTTTTTTTCTTCTACAAAGGAGATTTTCAGCACTTCTTTCAAAAATCTAGCTAGAAGATGAATTGATGAAGCCCGTGCTTTTGTTAAGGAAAGCAAAAAGGTAGGCTTTGTAGCCTCTGTTGCATGTACTTTGTTTGACTGTAGCTTTTACTGAAACAAACAAAACACTCAACTGGGGCTTATCTCACCTAACTTTAGACATCCACCAAGTAGAAATCTGCACCTGAGCCAGTTATCTAAAGTTCTTTTGTAGTCAGTGGAGAAAAACAGGCCCTGCTACAAGGTGATTCATCTCATCCTAAAGCCAGCATCCAAACCAGGCCATATTAATTACATTCCAGAAGTTAGGTGAGATGAATCCCAGCTCTACTGACTTGAACAGTAATTTGGCTGCATAATATGACTCAGAGGTCACGTAGTCATGAGCTCAGTGAGGGGTGAGCCTGGCTCATATCTGTGAAAGAAGGAATGTGAATTTT
Organism: Charadrius vociferus; assembly: GCF_000708025.1. Lineage (NCBI taxonomy): Eukaryota > Metazoa > Chordata > Aves > Charadriiformes > Charadriidae > Charadrius > Charadrius vociferus. Next base: position 5,495,088 of record NW_009650084.1, read on the forward strand.
ATTCTGTGGAAGATGAAACCAACTGTGGTTTTAGCTTCCTGCAATCGAGTAAATACCACATACTGATGCATAAACCAGTGGTGTTCCAGAAAACAGTAAAAGATTTAGTGAAACTAAGACAGATCTAAGGCACTCACAATCGCAGCTGTCATCTCCATGTTACTTTCAGAATTTCCTAGCTGCTTTCTGTTTACATGTCTGTAAGAGCTTCCCTCATTTGGGAAACATGATGACTATCTTCTGCCTACCCAGGCAGTAGACCCAACTCTCTTGCAAAGTCCAGTCTGGCACGGGGCTCGTATTGGCAGGTTTTACCATCTCATAAAATGTGTGGATGGTAACTTTTTTAGAGCATGTAGGGGGGAGGAGCATCACATTTCCCACTCCCCGCAGGAGGTCAGTACATTTTTGCCCACTGATTTCAACACTTCAGCTGGAAGAAAATGTTTTCTTCCTATTCTCTATTCCTTCAGCTAGCTTTTGTACTGGTTTTCTGTCCAACCAAATCTATCATTTTTTAATCCGCAATATAGGAGGAATGAAAGTCATTCTACCTTCAGACCTATCAAACATTTGGTTTGATAAAGCAGTTCTGTGGGTGATTTCCAACAGTTTCAGGAAAGCAGTTAATCCTCATCATCCACTTGTGAATCAAATAGACTTACATAAAACATAAACACAATTTATTTTTTGACAGAAAGACCTCTACCTTTTTTTTGAAAGAATGGATGAAATGTTTGCTCACAGGAAAGGATTCTGAGTTGTTCTGAGGTAAACACCAAATGAAATACTTACATACAAGAGGAATTGGTTTAAGAGATAAGCATTTAGATCTACACTGCTAAATTCATCTGTTTCAGGGAGTCATACGAGGCAAATGATTTAGACTGGTTTGCATACACTGTGCTAGTTCCCTGTAGGAAGCATTACCTATGTCTATACTATATAACCCTTGGATTTGCCTCGTCTCTGGTTCATATAGTGGCATTCAAATAATATTATAATCGTAACGAGGTTTTTTTGTGTTCTTTTTTTTTTCAGTTCAAATGGTCTGAAATAATTTGAAGGCTGTACTGCAGCTAGGCAGAGCAATATTTGTACAACATAAAACACTGCTTATATATTGCATATACTGAAGTATGAAAGGAGAGAATCTCTGGATTAAACGGGAGATCAAAGCTTTCTGGGATAGTGCTGGAAATTGTCTGAGAAAGCACAGTGCTGGAAATGATCTAAAAAAGCACATATGCCCTAAAATATGGAGACCCACCCTCCATGGGATGATTTGTGCCCATAACATTAAAGATCTTTCAGATCCCAAATATAAAGTCTTTTTTATTTATTTGTTTAATACTTTCAATCTTATTTTCACAGCTTATGACATCAGCAAAACTTCTTGAGTGAATACTGGCCAACTAGTTTATTATTTTTACAGTTTTGATATTTCTGTTTTTTCCTCAGACAAGAATATTGAAAAACAAAGATTTCTTTTGGTTCTTTTTCTTGAGGACTGCTTTAAGATATTTTTACATTGAAATAAGGACAGTAGAAATTCAGGAATAGTTTTACTTAGGTTTTCAGTTTCACTAAAAGCTGCCCAGCTTTACTAAAAGAGAAGGGAGAAGAGAGGATATTTGGCTAACAAATTTTGTCCCAGAAGGCAAATTACACAGAAGATGATTATTGCACTGGCACCTTGACTACAAATTCGATAAAATGCTTAGCACAGCCCATCTCTGTGCTGAGTATACTGAAAACAAGTGGAACCCCTGGGCACTGCAGAAAATACTGAAGGACACCTGATACTGTTCATTGTCATTTATCTTCTTTAGTGTCGAAACTTTGTAAAACCTGGCAAAACACACACACACACACACACACAAAAAAGCCAGATAGGGAACTGATAATACTCAAGGTCAAAAGGAGTGTTATACTTCTTTAAAGCTGTCAGCATAAATAGGATTCACAAGTGCACTTCTTTTTCTTTGACTTTTTTTTTTTTTTTTTAGCTTTACATTTTGACATTTTAAAAGCCCATGTCTAGGTTTTCAAGTGAGTTCTTTCCCCACTGGATTTAGAGCTTTAGCTATCAGTGCTGAAGGACAATTACATGTAGAGATGGTCAGCTGGATCAGTTTACTCAAGTTCTGAGTGACTGTTTTCCTGGGTTTCAAAAAGTAGGTCATTGATATCAGTCTCTTCTTTTTTTTTTCTGATGAAAGTGCACTAGAACCTGAGTCTTAGTGTGTGCCAGCAAAGCACTTGGCACATGCTGACACCTGAAAAATATCAGAAAGAGCACATGATCTGCAATGAATTCTTATTCTGTAGCATGCTTTACATGTCCTATCTTAATTCCAGCAATCATCTCTGTAAACTGTAAAAGAATACATTGGAACAAAAAATTTCACATACAGTCGGCTCTTACTAACCAGTGGGTTTTGAAGAGAGGTAGCCCACATATGTATATATAATCATAGATTTTTCATGATTGTTATAGTGAGTAGCTGAAATATCCCTGACTCATAGTCATGGCTAAACACTGATTTTTACAGTGACTCCTGCATTTGTGATTTATTTTTTTTCTTTTTTTGACACCTACTTTTGTTTAGTTGGTGGCTAAACACATTGGCTTTCACATTTTTGTAACTCTAAAGAAAACATAGTTGGTCTACCCATAATTTGTAGTCTGTCTTTCTGTCCCATATACAAACAGAAAAACAAAGAAGGAACTTCCCTTTTGGACAGTCATAGTCAATCACTTCCTGCTCTGTAATCTAGAAATTCAAATCTATCTTTAATTCCTAAGAATGCATTCCCCTCTAGCAAGTATAATAACCAGCAGTTTATAGAGCCGTAACCAATTGCTAGCAGACATTACATTGCTCTTGTAGTGTCCTGTGGCAGCTGTGTTGAGGCAGTTTGAGTCTCGTGTTTACGGGAACAAAGCGCCACAGCACCATACCCACTTTGTCAAGCCAATCTGTGATCGAGTCTGTTTGTACCCACTCCAGTATTCATGCTCTAACTTGCTGCTTTGATTCTTTCTAATTATTCTGTACAAATTGAATTAGTTTTGAAAGGACAAAATATCCCATCTGAATCTACCGCATATTTTATACTACATACTGTTGCATACTCCAGTGTTTCAGAGACACTCATTCAAATTCCCCCAGTGAGAAGAGGAAATTAAACATAATTTCTCATATCTGAATGACAGTTTTGCTCTTACTACCTTCTTAGGAGATGGTGATGGCACCACAGCTGGCAGCTGTTTCTTGCACACAGTGTGTTTCAGCAGGCTTGTTCTGGGAACATCCACTAGACCAAGTACATGGGTGAGACAGGAAAATAAATATTTAGTTTGTAGTTCCTCAGGGACCTTTAGCATAAGGTAATCTCTCAAGTTTTTAAGCACTGTCAAGACTTCTGAGCATTTCAAGAAATACACTTTTTGGATGCCTGGAAAATTTTAATATTGAGGACTTAGGTCCCTTAAGTGTACGATGAATAACATCCAAGTGTGTATTCTGATCATTTCAAGTTTGCACTGTGTCTTACAATTAGATACATATGATGTATGATAAATCCACCCATTGTATCCTCTGAGTCTCTGCTCCTTGCCCACAAGCTAGGCATAAAAACAACCCTTTATTATCTATGTAATATTCAGCTAACATAGCTGTGGAAGAGGGCAGAAAGCAATTGTACAATCAAATGAATATCTCTGATAGAAAGCCAGAGTCATAAAGGATGTTGAACGTTGCAATTTAAGTCATAATATAAGAATTATGATGTTCAAACTTTATTTTATTAATTATTTTCAAGCTTGTTAAAAGTATTTTGATCACATCTGTACCACAAACCTTTTCTTATATAAAACATATGATTTTTCTTTTTTAAAAATTTACATTTTTATACCAACTAAATAAAGAGAATTTTTTTTTTTTTTTTTTCCTCCTGGCAGAGTTTATTCCACTAGGCTAACTGACATAAGCTACGCAGGCAAATTAAACTGTTGTTACCTGAGGAATGACATCTAAACTAGGAGAACATACCATTCTAGTTTAACTGGAAAATGGTTTTTTTGAGTTGTCTAGTACCATGTCTTTTCCACCTGATTAAGGTACAAAAGCCAAAGTGCTTTTTGTTTATTTTCATGAGGTGGCATAGTACTGCTTTGTTCATAATTGCTACATCCCAGAGCTATCTTGTAAGTGTCTATGTGGCCCTTGGTAATTTTTGCATTTGCTTTTGTTTGCCCTATTTGTTTAACTTGCATCACAATTTTTCCTCCAGGAATTGTTACTTTTCCAATGGATAGTCACTACCCAGGTTATACTTTGTCTGTGTTCTGGAAACTGGTTGATTCTTTATAATATGCAAGCAGACTAAGCATTTGGATACAGTACATTGGTTAGCTGTTGGCTAAGTCTTGACTTCAATTTAGCCATCTTAGCTGTTTTGCAAACAATATAAAAACCAGAAAAAACCCAACCCAACACTTTATAGATACATATATAAGTAGAGCTGACCTTGGAAATGAAGTAACAAGATAATAATAATAAACAATAACAATAGCAACAACAGTGATGAAAACAGTTGTAAGGAGAGTGCACCAATGAACTCCCAGATCAAAATACTAAGCAGCAATACTGTATAACTCAAAGACATTTTTCCATCCTTGAACTCTCCCTACATCATTTTCTTCAGCAAGTATAAAAGAAAAAAGGATAATATTCCTCCATTCTATCATCATGACTTCTTACCTCAGGGGAAAAAGGAAAGATTAAAAATTTGACTTACCTAATAGGGTATATTTGTGCTTTTGTGCATGTATGTGTTAGAAAAAGAATTTTTTTTTTTTTTTTAATTTTGTTGCCCCATTGTCAGTAAGTCAAAATAGAAGTAAGTTTTCTGGTATCCAAACATACTTACTAGTCTCTAGGGAACAGAAAATTAAATACATTTCATAGCATCATTCAAAGCAGCAAAAGAAAAGAGCTTTCTTTACTCCATCTTATTTCTCCAATTTAATTCACAAAGTACTATATTCCTAAAAATCAAAGTAGTAACATTAGACTTCAACTTTGTACCTGTGCAAGTAGTCGTACAACGCTCAAGGTGAGGACAAATCACCTGTGTTTCCTCTTACATGTTTCCTTTGAAATTTACTGTCTTTTTTTTCTGTGTTCTTTATTTTTGTCCCCCACCCCACCCACTCACATCCCCGGCAGGTGTGGTGTTTGGTGTACATTGTTTCTTTATTTTGGAGTACATAGTTAAAATAACTGTAAACCAGAATGGATTGTATGACACACTATTACAGCCATATGGTGGCATGACTGTCATCTCTAAGAAAGGACATTTTCCCCACATGCAGATTAGGAAAGCCCTTGTCTACTGTAGCATCACAGTTGTTTGGACTCAGAGGAGCGAGAGTTAAAGTATCTGTGCAGAAACTGGATGGTTTGTTGTTATAAAGTCCTTGGGTCAGGTTCCTCATTGAGGGGAGCTGCAGCAACTTGTCTTATACACAGTAATGACTCTGGAGCAACTATTTTATTGCCTAGAAGAGTGAACAACGAGGCCTCTGGGAGGCAACTCAACCTGGCCTTAGCTCACTAATAGAGTTGAGAACAGCTTAATTTAGTGTAATCATAATTTGCATGACTTTTCTTCTGCAACTTCTGTTATATGAAATTCTCCTATGAAAAAGCTAGTAAAAATCAATGGAAGGTGCAAGAAAGGAGATAGAGGACACATCTAATTTCCTTTGAGTTTTAGAAGCAATCTATTTTATACAAAAGAGAACGTGGGTTGTCTTAGTTGTAATTATAGCTGTGAAAAGTCTAGAACCCAAACAGGAATGATATTTTAAAAGAAATCTAGAGTGACTGATATCTGTATCCCATGTGACAATTTTAATTAATATTACAGTCCTTTTTCCACAATGCATGTTCCTTGAATACACACAATTTGTGGTTTCACTGCTAGATCAGTTCTAATCCATAGCTCTGATTTGTCTGGTTGCCAGTATGAAAAAAGCTGGTTACTTCAGCAACATTAGGAACAAGATGCCATAATACAACAAACCTCCACCATCTTTAAGGTGTTAAGAATATTACCAAACATTGCAGGGAGATAAATATTATGTAGGGATAGGTGTAATGTCAAGGAGAAAGTTTTGCTAACCATGAACTGTGAGTGAATTACCTCTCTTATTAATTGGACAACTTTCTGGTGTAGTAAATTAATACAAATGGGTAAGTAAGCAGCTGTGAGGAGGTCCCAAATTAGTATGAAAGACATCAACTATTTATGCAGCTATATTTTTCCTATTAAGCTAACAACCAGCTAGACCATTTGACCACATTTTAGATTAATTTATAGAGGTGTAAATCTCAGATAACACTGTTGTAAATCTAGAGTAATTCCAGCGAGCACAATGAAGTTACTCACAGCTTGCATTAGTGTAATTGGAAATGGAATACGGTCTATATTGTAATAAGGCACCAAGTATTTGGCAAAATTCACTTTGCTGGGGAAAAGCCTCTTAAGTTTTCCGCTGAAATTTACTTCAGAGGCCAAATAAGAGTAGACCTGTCTGCCTAATCCCAGGATGGACTAAGTAAATTTACACTTCGTTCTTTTCACAGAGCTGTTCATTGTTAATGGCAAATTCACTTGTGAGCGCTTCTAGGAGACTGCCTAATTCATAGACCATTTAAAACAGAACCACTGCTGATAGCTGTAATTAGTTTCATAGCAACTCTTCCTCCTGCTGCTGCAAGACTGAGGCTGTTAGTTCAACTCCTATAACAGGCGTGGACCAATTAGTACAGCCTGAACCCAGTCCAACGATATTGTAATGAAGGTATAATAGTTGAGGGACCAAGTTTACTTTTTTATTTGATCTTGGAGGTATTTCACTTGCAATTTGTTTGCAAATGTCAGCTCCAGAAAAATAGTTATATCTTCTTTTGGTCCATCTAAATTGGGCTGTAAATACACTTTCAGTTTTGTAACACTGGGGTTCTGTGAAAGCACTCAGTGACAGAATAATGTTCAAGAAGTCTTGTACAGGAGATTAATTTGGAAACATTTATCAAATCTAGTGTCCTGTTTTATTCTTTCTAACCTTCAAAAGATTTATTCTTAAACAGAAGAAAAATATATGAGATCTTAGTAGCAAGGTGTTTAGAAGATTAGAAATCTAACCAATTGTTCTTTTCCTCTTTCTGCATGCCTAGTACAGAGGTAATTTTTTTATCAGATGGGGAGGGATAAAATGAAGTATTTGCATCTGTTTTTCAAGCAGAAGGTCTCTTTTTTTCCAGGAATAGGAAACATTTTATTTTGCTGATCCTTTGAATTGCTTTCTATTCACTTGCTAAATTCTACATGCCTTTTGCAAGTATTTGACATATCTTGTCTTGCATCTGTCTATGGTTTAGTGTTTGGATACGCTTAACATTGCCTCTATCTTTTGCAACCTCAATTTTCAATATTTTCTCCAAGTGAGAACTAGGACATTAAATTTATAAACCAAAAAAAAAAAAAAGGCTAAAGCTTTTAGGTTACATTTCTGGCTTCACCTCTAAGTTTTTTTCACACCACTTGCAATATAAAATCCAACCCATACAGTTTTTGTGTATGAATTTCAACTATCTTGAAGAGACTAGTGAACCAGTCCTTCTAAAGTCAGTTTCTGCATTTTGTATAGTCGGAAAGCCTTGCATCTAATCCATAGAGCCTACAAGAGGCAGGTGCTTTTAAGGTTTTTAGAAGGAGCTCATTCACTCATAAGGTGTCTAGTTCAGGCATCTAAGTCAGACGACTGACATGTTTCTGTAGTCCTTAACAGTTAATGAACAGTAAGGCTACACAACCAAACTAGATTGTTCTGAAGTAATCCCCCCAGAATCATGTGCTGGGGGAGCACTTGGTTTTGCTCTGCATATCTGCTCCTAGGAAGTTGCATTATTTGCTACCATAAACGTAATGCAGCTATCTCCCCCACTGATTTCAAGTGCATACAAAAGTGTAAGTAATACTTGGTATACATACAAGTTTCTTTGGAAACAACTAATACAAAGGATGCAATGTATGGAGATGAAACTTAGTGTGTCTAACTCACTATATGTATCAAAGGGTGAAAAGAAAGATTTTGTTGAGTAGAGAGAGTATGCTTGTGGTAAAATGCAGGTCAGCCTATGACTTTCTGTCATCCCCATGGGATTTCCTTGTCATCAGTAAGTCAAAAGAGTGAAGTTAGCATGATTTCACTCGATTATGACATATGGGGGCGGGGGTTGTTTGTTTTGTTTTGTAAGGCTACTCTTTACCTGATGTACCTCTTATGACTTAGGAGATATAAAAATGTACCTGAAAGAATACTATGAGCTCCGCCATGCACGTCATATGGGATGTACACCAAGGCACTACAGGTGAAAAGCACCTGAAAACTCCTTTGTGAATGTAGTTCATAAATGAGCCAGCACATCTCTACGTGCTCTTATCTTAGTTAAAAACAAGGTAAGAGTTATCACAGTGAACATCTTGATTACACAAACCAGCTCCCCCTTCCTCTACACCACCCCACCCCCCCAAAAAAAAACCCAACCAAAAGCCAAACCAACCCACTTTCATGTACTAAAACCTGGAATCTTAAAACTGTCATTACAAAAAGGTGGTATATTTCCTGAATCCCAGGCAGCTGAAAATGGGGTCACTCTCTTTAATCATGGAAAGAAAAAATGGGGAGTGGCTCCCACCTGGAGAGAGAAAGGAAATAGCATTCCTGTCATCCCAGATTGTTTAAGCATGTTGCTGATACAGCAATGCCATTGACAAGCAGCAGCTGTGGAGGGGGCTCTCTATTTCTGTATCTCCACTTGCAAAGAATTCCTCAAAGACAGTGCTGTGATTTTCTGGAACCAAAAATATGATAAAAATGGACTGATCTTGCTTAACATATGAAAGAACTGTCCTTTATATAGCAGGCATTTTCTTTTTAAAATATGTAAATTGTTATGTTTTCTCTCTACAGATGAAAAAGAATAAGAGCATTTCATATAGAAAGAATTGTATTTTGAAATGTCTTAGCTTCCTGAAAGCACTTTAGGAAAAACAAACAACAACAACTACCCTTGCACTTGCAAAAGCCATGCATGTGCCTGTAAACTGTACATAAAAACGTGGCTACTACAAAATATGCTCTCTTTCCAATAGGAAAAAGAAGAAAAAAAGGTTAAAAGGCATAACTATATAGAACACATGCTGAAGCTGATGAGGGACAGCACACAGACTGTTTTGTCAGCTCAGGTACAGACAAATTCTGTTCAATCAGTGAAATTAAGCACTTGCTAAAGTGATGAGAATGGCACAAGAGTCTGAAGAGAGGAGAATGAAAGAGAAGTAAAAAATATTCACTGAAAATCACTGAGAACAGGATCAAATGTGATAGAAGGTAAAGCAGGCACTATCATGGCTTGCTCTCAGGGGAATTGCTTTGGTTTTGTTTTATTGCATTTCCTCCTTTATTTCGTACTTTTCTTTCAAGGAAAAAGGGCTGGAATTGTAAACTAGGGACAGTTTGGAGGATTCTGTGTCTCTTGTTAATGAACTGTGTGTTACTGCTTAACCCTATTCCCTGTGCCTTTTAGTATTCCAAAAATACAAAACAGGAAAAACATTTTAAGCAATATTTCTAAATGGTTAAATAAAGTTTCCCCAACCACCCTAGTTTCATTTTAGTGTTCTTCTTGTTTTTTCTACACAAACTGAAAATGTTAGATCAAAGGTATCCTGAAAATACCTCATAGGATATTTAGACAAGGCTTTCCTCTGAAACTGTGTCATTAAGAAAGTGAGAAGAGACTGACCAGAGTGGGTTGGGGAGAGCTAAAAGGGAACAGCAAGTAAAACCATTAGTTTAAATAAAAATAGAATCACAAGATCCTTCCATTAAAAAAATAAAATTTCATGGAACAGGTTGTCAGCATGGAAAACTGGGCATACACGATTATGGTTGTATGGAGTTACATGTAGCTAATAATAATAATATTTTAAAAAGAAAGTGTCAGACAAATTTAATAACAAATGATGTTACAAATTGTGTGTAGTATGAAAAATATGTTAAAAATATTAAAAAAGGGGCAGTGATGACTTTTCTATGAGAATTAAAATATTTCTAGAGAAAATATATGGTAAGAGCAGCTGATGGTTTATTTATGAGATCCTTATAAATATATGTTCTTTTTTTATAGTTGCTTTCTCATTTGCTTCCACTGACTTATTTTTTTAAGGTTGCTGTCTATGTGTTTGTGGTTTTTTTGTTTTTTTTTTTTAAAGAAACAAAACTGGTGAACAGTTAACCTTATTCTAAAAGCAACATCTTGAGTGGGGGTGGGAAGCAACCTCAACCTCCTCTGTGCACAGTCAGCACGAGTCCATAAGGACAAATGGTTTTATTTATTCACACACTAGTAAAATCCTCCCTGCAGAGCCGGGTTCTTCAGTAGGGTCTAATTTTTGTGTTTTATTTTTGTTTCCCACAGATGTTGAAGATGCTAGAGTGAGAAGGGTCTTTTCTGGTGGGATTTTTAGACAGGCTTTTCTTAGTAAGCCATAGTATTAAAACATAAAAAAGAGCAAGATGGTTTGGGGGATTTACAGAAAACAAAAAGCAAGAGAAAAAAGATTTGCTTTCAAAAAGACCAATTAATCAATTGATAATAATGGTAAATATTTATATTGGTGTTTGTACCATACACTTTTTCTTCAATTTCTCCTTTCCACTTACCTGGATAAAATCAGCCACCAACTCAGAAATATTTGCATGTTCAGCTCACTTTAGATTTCTCAAAAGTGGCTATCTGCATGTGAACCTTTCATGATCTTCTGTCTCTGTAACAAATGGAGAGAAAAGCACCGATGCAGGGTATAACACATCAGCGTCATTTTAGCTGTCTACTTTAGGATGAGAGGGATCTTAACCTGAGTGGCCTGTTTTTCTACATGTTAGGACTATTAGGAGTGTAGGTGACTTGCTAAGGCATAGATATCTACATTGCAACTTCTGGTTTTGGTGAGACAAATCATGCTCTTGACATTCACCTCCTGGTCACAAACAACGAGTTGCCTCAATCCATAGAGACAATTCAGTCAGATGAAAAAAAAGGCAGCAAAATAGAAAGACAGTACTAGAGCCATTCAAAGGAAGCAATACCCATCAAAGTAGAGATGGTCACAGAGACACGTCTTTGAGTCACAAAATATATCAACTATCTAAAATGAAAAGAAACAATCAAAACAGACTTCACAGAAGAACATATACACAGTAAAAGAAATAACTTGAAATAGCAATAGATAATGTAAGGCAGATGCTTTTACAAGAACTGTGAAAACCACAAATCTATGATCCCATGCTTGTCACTGCACTAAAGAAAAAAAAGGGGGGGAGGGGAGAAAAAAAGGAAAACAAGGGAAAAAAGGAAAACAAGAAAAATAAAGGAAAAAGGGGAGGAAGTAAGGTAAATCCCAAATTATATAAGTCTTATAGGCTTTTATGACACAGGGTCTGACAAGAGACATCTCAGAGTCCTAACAAAATTGGCTCATGTAGTTGCCAAGCCACTCTCCACCATATTTGAAAAGTCATGGGAGTCAGGTGAAGCCCCCAGTGACTGGAGTAAAAGAAAATGTCACACCCATTTTTAAAAAGAGTTAAAAAGAGGACCCTGGGAAGTACCGGCCTGTCAGCTTCACCTCAGTGCCTGGGAAGAACATGGAACAGACATTCCTGGAAGTTGTGTAGAAACACGTGGAAGACAGAGAGATGATTTGAGATAGCCAACATGGCTTCACCAAAGGCAAATCATGCCTGACTAATCCAGTGGCCTTCTCTGAAGGAGTCACTGTATCAGTGGCCAGTGGAAGACCTATGGATGTCATCTACCTAGAGTTCTGTAGGGCCTTTGCTACATTACATTCTTACCTCTAAACTGGCGAGATACAGGTTTGATAGAGAGACTTTAGATGAATGAGGAATTGGATGGATGGTCATATGCAAAAAGTTACAGTTAATGGCCCTATGTCAAAATGGAAACCAGTGACAACCTCATGAAGTTCAACAAGGCCAATTGTAAGGTTCTTCACTTGGGTCAGGGTAATCTCCAATATCAATACAGGCTGGGGGATGAATGGATTGAGAGCAGCCCTGCTGAAAAGGACTTGGGAATACTGGTAGATGAAAGACTGGACATGAGCATCCCAGAAAGTCAGCCATATCCTGAACTACATAAAAGGAAGTGTGGCCAGCAGGTTGAAGGAGGTGATTTTTCTCCTCTGCTCTGCTCTCATGAGGCCCCATCTGAGTGTTGCATCCAGCTCTGGAGTCCCGAGTACAAGAAAGACATGGACCTGTTGGAATGGGTCCAGAGGAGGGCCATGAAAATGATGAGAGAGCTGTAACATGTCTCCTATGAAGAAAGGATGAAAGAGATGTGGGTTGTTCAGCCTGGAGACAAGAAGGTTCCAGGGAGGCCTTATTGTTGCCTTTCAGTGTATAAAGGGAGTTATAACAAAGATGAAGAGAGACTTTTTACCAAAAGCGTCATTCGTAGAAATGCTGAGAGCTAAGGCGGGCAGTATCTCTCTTTCAGTCTCTTCTTATTATGTGATTGGTTTCTGTATCACTTCAGGCTTGTTGCACCTACAATGTATGACTTAAATAATTGTATTTAATTTAATAAGTATTTAGAGTCTCTATAAGATTCAGACAGTATTTCAGCTATTATTACAATGTTATTAGGAACAGGCATAGCAAAAGGAATAGGAATAAAAGCAAAGGGAAAGAAATATTAAAATACAGGTGTATCAGATTCCACTTTTTAAGTGCTTTCACACCAACTTCCGTAAACAGTGAGTTTCCAGTTTGCTTTGCAAACTTTAGGTCACTTTGACAACACAAAAAATTGTAAACACATGAAGATGAGTTTTTGTCGCTTTTGTAATGTTATAGGAGTGCAAATCAACTGAAATACACAGGTATGTATTTAGTTCATTATTTTCAAACAGGAAAGCACTATAAAACAAATGACACACAAAAAAAAAAAAAAAAAAAAAAAAAGAGAGAGAGAGAGAAAAGGGAACCAAGCAAGGTTCCTAAGCCAGACAATCCTAACATGAAAAAAGCAGAAATAAAGAGGTCTTGAGCTTTGCACTGGAGAGTGTCAAACATAAACTTTGATTTAAATAGGAGGTATGCATCAAAGAACCAGGATTTCAGACATAGTTCTGCTTTCCCTGGGTCAAAACCAGCTGCTGCAACAGGAGGAAAAATGAAAAGCTGTCTCAGTTGGAATGAATTGTGAGGAAAAGTCACGTAACATGAAGATGCACTTGAACTTTCATTGACTTTAAAAGCAGCTAGAAAATCCATTACTGCCCATGTCTTTTTCTCATTGTGTTTGTTACCACAGTAGACCCTGGGCAACAGAACTCTCTCTGCAGAACTAAAACAGTCGGTTGTCCCAGCTCAGAGCAGCAGCAATGAAGACAGTTGAGCTAATCAAGTATATCTTACATTTGAGCGAGATCAAAGATTTTGCTCCAACAGCAAAGAACAGAATCTGGGTTAAAGTCTCACAGCTATATCAGTTAGATTCAGATGACAAAATTTAACCATGGTATAAACTTTCCTGAGATTTCTTACAGTTCTTGGAATTTTCTAATTGGACTCAGTGAGTGTTTCTCAGTTTGGCTTTAACAATATTTAAGAAAATCCATCCCTGTTGAACTGTTTCTCTCTTGTTGCTTCATGTTGAGACCATATTGGGTGACTCATTTGTTTGGCTAGCGAGCAAAAAATATTTTTAAATACTTCTGCTTGAACTATATGAAATTGTTTATATTTGTTTCCTTCATTGAAAAAGATAAATATTTTATTTAGCCAAATCGAAAACAATTTCTTTTTCCTCATTCATAACGAGAAACTAAAGTATATGAAAGCCTAGGTTTAGAAAGACTATAGATTTGCTTTAGGCTCTAGAATACCTCTTTTTAGGAATATTAGATTTTTTTCCCTCTGACAAAGAAATCTCTTCTGATTCACATTTGACATTTTCCTAGAAAAAATCTTGGCTACCAAGTTCTAGCGTGTTCTGGCTAACTCTCAGTTTTTTCCTCCTGGAGCTACTTCATGGCATTTTAAAAATATAGTCACTCTGCCATAAACTAAAACAGAGGAAACAAGTGACTTTAACCTTGTGGCTAAACAGAGGTGATGTGGCAATTGTGTTCCAGCACTCCCTGAAATGCTTAATTATTTATACAGGGACAGAGACTACCAACTATCAACAACAATCAACAGATGAAATAACTCTTTTTCTTGTGAAGTTTATGCGTATACTTCAAGATCAGAGCACAGTCTGAAACAGGACACAGAATGCAATCCTAATATGCTGTGGGTGACACTAGGCATTAGAGGATGTTTACTAGAATATCACTGTGTTTGATGTGTGCTCCAGTAGCTACACTATTGGCGAACAGACAACCACTACCAGAGTCTATTTAGTGAATCTAATACATTTTCTTCATTTTTTTTTCAATGTACTTTTCTTTTTTTCCTTGCAGACATTTTGGCCCTTACTATTCAAATAGAGAATATCTGAAACAGTACAAAGAATTTACTCTCAGAAATGGCAATTAGTGCAAGAAACAGAAATTATAATTAGCACAATGAAGTTTATTCTGAGAAACAATTCTCACCTTCCTTTTCCTCTAGTTATGGAAAAAAATGTGCATACTGGCACAACTTTGGCCCTGATAGACTTGTGGTTACAATACCCTATATGGAAACAATCAGCTTTAAGCCAGTGCAAGACTTTTTCCTCTTAAAACTCAGCATAGGTGGCTTGGATTATTTTCATTATGCTATACTTTCATTTTTCATTGAACTATATTCAAATTTTCACTCTTCCAAGTGTTCTTGTACATTTTCAGCTTCATTTATCACCCTTATTAAGACAGAAATGTCTTTCCTAAGCATTTCTCCTAGTTCAAAGCATTTCTATTGGTTGGAGGATGAAGAAAAAAAGAGAGGGGAACTCTCTTTAGCTCACATGGGTGACTTCATATGTCAAGGAATCTTACCAGAAGTCAAAAATACAGAGTCACAGTTGTCTGTCTATAGTTTTATTTTCCCATTCTACTGATATCTCCATTACTTCCCTCCCAATTCCTTCCTCTAGAAATATTAGTGGATCTTTTCTTTCTTTCATAACATGTGTAATCTTTTGTCCTAACATATTTTGAATTAATATAAGATTGTTCCTATTAGCTTTAGCATTTGGTACTTGGCTGTTGGTTAAATATTTACATATCTTTCCAACAGTTTCATGGTTACTGAGTTCACAGGATAAGTCAGGGAACAATTTATTGAGAAAATCCTTGGGAAGAATCAAAACCTCTTTTATTTTTATCACATATCACCACATTGATGTAGCATAACGTAAAAATGATACTAGCAGCCTATCATGAGAACAGATGACCAACCGACAGTAACAGAAACGCACACACAGTGTATTTATGAAAAAAAAAAAAAATTGAAGATCACTAAAATATGAAACAAATATAGAAAAAATTGAATTCTCCATTTTTTATTCTGTTTCTTGAGGAAAGAGCAAGGTTCGATTCATAGCACAATTAGGAAAACAGAAGGAAACTCTTCACACTGCAGGTGGTAACACTTTGGAAAACTGTGTTCATAATACACACAAAGTAAAATCCCAGTATTGAGGATAAACCCTGATCCAGCTCTGTTTCTTGAATGCAGTTGAATATCACCTCATATTCTCCATAAATATGTTTTCATGGCTAGACTAACTGTTACAGAACGATGAATACACACACTGATGTTCTTACATTTTATTTGTGCTGAACCACTAGTTACTTTAAATACACGTAGTTCTTTTAAAGTTTATATACCTATGCTGATTTATGCAATTGGGAGACCTGGCCTACAATGTCTAATTTGTTTTGAGTTTTGAGATGTAGATTTTTATAGTTCAGTCTTAAAAAGCATGTGAGTAGTTGTACTCATTGTAGTAGAAAATATTTCCATTTTCTGCACAGTGGTCACATGTATCAGTTATTGCTGGTAACCACAAAAGGTCTGTTGGTGATGTATTGTCTGTGTGTAACTTCCATGTGTTAAATGTAAGCAACTCACTGAATATTAGTTTAACTCCTAGGTGCAACCAATCAACTAGAAAATATTCACTATGTGGATGAGTTTGGTGAATCAAAGTTGCTGATAAATTTGTCAACAATTGAATCTTGCTCTTCCCAGTACAGAGTTCACAAACTCAGAAGTGCTTAGTATTCAGTATTCAATAATGGATATATATATTTTGTCTTCAGCGTTCTTAGGCAATGCCATCCCTTCTGGAATTATTCCTCTGATATATAAAAAACCAATATGTAGTTAACTTACAAAACCCCCCAAAATCTAACCTGTCTTTCAAAAGCATAGTCATCTTTAAAGTGTCAATATCCAGTCTAATCTTGAATAAACACATGTACATGTATAAATTCAGTTACATGAAGAAGAGGTAACAGACACCATGATGAAAGACAGAATTTCTTCGTTCTCCCCAATGAGTAGGGGCATGCTTTCCTGGGAAAGCAGCCTGTGATGCTTCTGTCAGAAAGGGGCATATACTTCCTACGTGTTGCACAGCGTTTTGTCTCCAGCACCCTACACCCAATATGTAAGGTCAGGGAGTCAGAAAGAAACCACAGCACTGTCACTGATGATACTGCAACAGGAAAATTGGAGACACAGCAATATTTAGGGCAGAAATCCTGACCATTACGCTTAAGTCACACCTGCAGAAAAATGGTTGCAAAGATCATTAAGCATTTCTACTCTGTGTTTAGAAAGAAGCAGGTTGATGATGTACTTTTATCTCAGAAGAATGATGAAGTGCTTTCCAATCCATGATGAATGGAAAAAATAGAATCCAAAAGTTGAACACGGTTATTTCTAGTAGGATTTCACAAGGACACATACCAGCCAATGACAGTCACCATTCTCTTCAGTTCTCTGGAAGTAAATTAAAAAAATCACTCTTGATAAAATTTGCTGATGAGTCAAATATTGGCAGCATGGTAAATTGATGAGCAAGAAAAAGCAGTCAAAGAGAGGTATTGAAAGTAATTCATAACTCTGACCCATTCAAAGAAATGGCTTTAACACAGCCAAATGCTTAAGTTACATTTTTTCGGAATGAGCAATGAGTTCTGGAAAAAAATAATTCTGAGAGCCATCCAACACACAGAAAAACAATCTGAGCTCCCAAGATAAAGCTGTGACAAAAAAGTCTTGTGTGATCTTTTACTGTGTAAGTAAGAGAAGAATATAGAAGTATTGCTGAAATAGATATCAAGATATGGAAGTCAGTATCATAAGCATATTTTAAAAAGGGGTATTGAAAAGCTTACAAAACTGAAAAAGATTCAAAATTTAATACAAATTATTCCAGAGAGGAACAAAATGTCTTTCAGTCAAAGACTTAATGAGCTTAATCCATTTAACTATCAAAAGAAAAACAGAAAGGTGATTCAATTAGTGTCTGAGTACATATGTCAGCAGAAAATATTAGATGATAGAAACTTAAGAATAACCAAATTTCCAAGCTGTGCAACAAAGTTCCAGCAGTAAAGATGGATTCTTAATCTTGTAAAATTCTCAGTACAGGACTGAATAATTTCAAAGGTGTGTTATAGCTGAACACAAGCTACTGAACACTTGCAAGGCCAAGGACATACCAACACCTGCTCGTCCTCTCCAACTTGAAACAATGAAGGACCCTATATCTACTGAGCAGAAGTCAAAACACTTGATTTAAATTTGATGCAAACAGTAAAAATACAGTGTGTTGTATACCTGCCTAACTAGTTATTTGTTTTGAATAGCTTTTAATTCAGATTGATAAAAGATGCTTTATAAAAAATTAACTACAGGAGCATAGCTATGGCTTTGTCTCTGTCATAAAGTCCATTCTTTTAAAGAAATTTTCTCGAAAGAAAAAAACTTCACAGAGCTAGTCAGCCACTTTACTTTTTTTCTTGCCCTCTCATTTCAAAATCTAGCCTTTCTTTCCTTCTCATTTTAGATACTATTTGAGTTTTATTTCATACAGCTTTTTTGTTTTTTTTTTTTTTTAGGCCTACAATATATTGGTATTTTCTTCCAACTTTGGACCTGTTCCTCCTGCCCTTTTTTAATTAAAATGATTTATTAATATCTGTAGGCATGTGAAGTTATTCAACACATATTTATCCTCTGAAACGGATTCTAGATCATATCTTTGCTTTACATTGTAGATGTAAATACTACAAATCACAGTATAATAAGGTTTTATGTTGTGGAAAGAAATGACCTAAAAAGAGTAATGTATGGTGAAGATGGGGATGGCTCCAAATGTGGAATTTATGCATCATATTATTAAAGACCTATGTTCTTTTATATTCTTAAATGCTGAAAAAAGATGCATAACTGGTCCAGAAATATCCTTATGTTGTATCTGGGCCTGAAATTACTTTTGGAACATAGAAATATAAATTATCACTTCATAGTAACTCATACTATTCTTTAAAAAAAGAGTGTGCAAAAGCCCACTTTTTAGAATCTGTTTAACAGACCAGTCAGAAGGAAGTAAGAGACATGAGTTCAGTAGTAGCTTTAGTTAATTGACCCACAACTTTACCCTGGAAAGTGTGTCTAACACTTTTGTGGAAAAGCATTATCACACAGGCCAAAATGTTGAAAATATGAGTCGAATGGTGGGTAATCACTTTAATCACAATTCTATTAAATGGTAGATGGCAGTGTTTCCTTCTTCACCGCATTTTAGGGAGAAATAGTGGCTATTATGATTTCTGCTATGCTAGGTGTTCTCAGCAGATATACAAGGGATCAGTTTTCTCATATGATTTTAGATTTGGACATTTGTTTTGTTCAGTGTCACCAGACTCTGAATCAAAGACAGCTGTAGGCATGACATAGGTATGGAAACACTCAGCCCCACTGAGATGCTACCATTTCTCTATGTAGGACTGAAGGCAGTGAAGAAACTTTATTGGGAAAACTTAGGATCTTTAAGGACCTAAACCATAAGCAGTGAGGTTTCAAGCCACATAGATCAACACAGACACATTCAATGTAAGTTCTTGACTTGGACCTAGCACATCCTTTTAGGTGCATCAGACCTCTGTTTCTACTGCAAAAAGGCTAAACTGGACAATCTGTAGATTTAAGGCATATTTAGAGGCAGGACCCTGGATTGCACTGTTGATGAGAAATTTTTCCCAATCTGTTTTCTAACAATTTATGTTATAAACATTTCCAGTGAGCCATATCTAGCTCTATCCTCTACTCAACCTCTAATCTTCATGGCTCCAATCACTTAAACATTGTCTTGCTTCCTCACCCAAAATCTAAGTACTAGAATGGTTCAGTGAGGAAGCATAAGAGCTAGAAGTTCCCAATTTGCACAGGAATGACTTATAAAATAATGGTCCATACAAAGTTTCTCAAAGTACTCAGTCATGTGGTAATAAAAAATCAATTAGTCTTATGACTTCTATCAAAGAAACATTCTTAAATTAAAAGAAAAAAGCTGTGACTGACAATTAAAAAAGTATAATTCAGAATTAAAACAGATTCCTCAGTCACACCAGGTGCATGTGTTGACTGGTTTTGATGGAAACTTGACATGCTAAGACCTCCGAGCATGAGTGCTTTCTCTGTGTGTTTAACCCCATTTTGTATGAATATAAATCTCAGTCTAGCACATAGATTGGGGTGTACAGTATATGACATACAAAAGTATGTTACATATAGCGGTAATAGGTTTCTCCCATATTTCTTTGCATTACCTGTTTAAATCTACATTCAAACACAGTTTTCTTCTTCTTTTTTATACGCTGAGAACAATTGCACACACATGAATCTCAGCTTCCTGCTGGCATAGTGATAACCTGCAGAGAGATATTTATTTAATGCTACACTGAGCAGATGAAACACTCTACACAATAACAGCTTCTCTTGCCTGAATGTAAACAGGAAAAAATCTTATAAGTGGTCTATACTCTTGAGAAACTCTTTTTCTATATTTGGATATACTGCAACCATTTTCTCTTATAAATGATTTAGATTTCATAAATGGTTCAATGTATCTCTCCCTATTTTCTTCTTAAAAACAAAATGCAGAAAAAAAAAATACTTCCATATATTTTACACATACATTGAAACAAGAAGAAAAGGAACAAGATATAAGAAATTAAATTTAAGGAACTGTACACAATCCCTTCTGTTCCTTCAGGTTTTCAGGTAAAAGTAAATCTCTATTTTTGCATAAGAAATTCCCAACTTTTCTGGAGATAAGGAGCAATGTTTGACCATGAGTAAAATTTAAAAGTTTATTCAAGATTCTAATTTCAAGAAAACCTAGACAATATTATCTTTAAAGAAACATGAAGAAAGGGCAATACTGGAAACAAGGAATTATTTTCTATAAAGAATTACAAAAGGAAACCAATATAAAATAGCAGTATTCAAGACAGTAGTTATTACATAAAACAACATTTGGCTATAAGAAGTAAAAAAACCCAGTAAAAAATCAATGGCCAAATTTCTACTAACTATAAGGGTACAAAAAATTCATGATATCGATAAACAGGGACATTCTTAATTGGAAGTGCGTCCAAAAAAGACCTAGATTATGTAGGGATGAAATTATTTGAACCTGTTAAGGAAGTTGAATTGAGGATGTCTGCTTTCTAATTCCTTTATCTGAAAAATTAAAATGCACCCAAATTATAGTTTAGGCCCAATCTTGGTATAATGTTGACTGCCTTTAAAGGAACACTAAGAAGACACAGATTCCATTAAAGTGAGTAAAAACAGAGAGTCCTGGAACCTCTCTGGACTTCTTTCTGTAAGAATAAAACATGGTGCCTTGGCATTTTTCCAGAGGTTCTATGTATTTCAATGTATTACTTGTATTCTATGTATTTCATAACCTATTTATCATATTCTGTGTATTTTGTGGATCATATTTCTGTGTATTTCATAACCTTTTATTTCACAGAAAGAACACATTGTATTACTTTTCTTGCTACGACAAAAGACTGAGAGTTTATCAGACTGGTTATTTTACAATTGTCCTGGTTTGAGGTAAAACAGAAACAATTTTGTTCAGTAACTTCGCTTCTTAGCTGTACCTCTCTAACTACTGAAATTAACAGTATATTGTGCAGACAATGTTCCCTCTCTCAGAGTGATAAGACCTATGTTTATAGCTGATGCCCAGGCATGGTATGCAGAGAGGACCTTGCTTATACTTATTGCTATAACAGCCAAGGCCAACCAACTTTGTTATTTGCTCCGTTGAAGGGTCGGAAGCGGAAAAGCATAGTGGGGTCCCACCTGCAGGGAGGAGTGGACAGGACAGGTGACCCAAAACTGACCAACAGGATATTCCATCCCATCTGCCTCATGCTCAGTGTAAAGGCTGAGAGATCAAAGGGTCAGCTGTCTCTTCCTTCAATGGCCGACGTCTGAGGAGGACTCTGTTCGTCTGCCTGTGATCCTGATCCAGAATGCAGATCCGGAATCCAGTTCCCGTTCATCACTGAGTCCAGCCCCGGACTGCCCCAGTGCCAGCCGGTGTTGTGATTGTCATCTTGGGAGCTTGATACGGTTTTGTATATATTTCATTATTTCTTTTTTATTTTATCATTAATATTTTATTAAAGTAGTTTAGTTCCTTCTAAACTCGTAAGTCTCTTTTTCCTCCTCTGCCCCTCTCTTTGAAGAGGGGTACAGGAGAGCATCTGTCAGTCCCATTTGGGGTCCCCCAGGTCCCCTGTAGCCAATTTGGCCTAAACCACGACAACAATTAATGTAATTTTTTTTTCTTCTTTCAGTGTTTAGGATTTTTGCTCTTAATGATATCCTCTTGGTAACAATAATTTGATCAGCACACAGTGGAAAATATGTACATATGATTAAAACTATAAAAATTGCTACCAACTTTCATGATGAGTGAACAAAGTGTTCCTGATTCCCAAAGGTATTGTTTACATGAAAAATGTTTGTCTTGACAAAAAGTACCAGAAACACTATTAAGGGACCTATCCACATTTCCTAGAAATGGCATATCCAGCTTATTAACTGCTGGAGTTTTAGACCCAATTGTCAACTGGTGGCATTTCACAGAATCACTGAGGTTGGGAGGGACCTTCGGAGGTAATCTGGTCCAAAGATCTCTTAATATCGCATGACTCTAGTGAGCCGGCGGGTAACCCTTCTAACTCCTACACGTGCACGGACAAATGGAAGAACATCCATATCTATAAAGCTAATCATAAACGTGTAAGTGGAGAGGTGGATGAAAAAGAATTTAGCCTATAGTTAAAATTTCCCTTTTTTCGAGTTAGAGTAAATATTCACAATATATAGGCATTCCTCAACGGGTGATAATTGAGGCTCAAGAAGAGTTTGTCTCACCCTGGCCTTCTAGTCCCCAAAGTGTTGCCTGAGCGGCATCCCAGCTCAGGGGAGATATTGGCCACAGCCTGCTGCTGCTATCCAGAAGAGCTGAAAGGGCCTTTACTGGGTTTGCCACTTATAGGATCCGGGATAATTGACCCTCGTCAGGTACTTTTCCACTCTGGCCCAGCTTGGACAATGGAATATTCCAGTACTTTCCATCAGTTACACGAGCCCAGGACTTGCTAGAACTTGTGGTCCTGATCCATATGATATCAGGAGTGACTGATTATAGTTATTGTCTTCAAACGGTAAGATCCATGAAGACCAGGCACGCTATTGTGTTCTTGGTCCATTGCTCTCCACCTTTTCTTCCCTTCTTGTTAGATTCGTGTTAGAATTCATTGTGTTACATTCTGGTCCATTCTATTGTTATGTGATCCGGGTAGGGAGAACATCACGACAATTACTGAGAGGCCTAAGGTTGCAGGGGGGAGATTACACCACTGCACCTGCTGCTCAAGCAGGGCTACCTAGATCCAGTTGCCCAGGACCATGTCCAGGCAGCTTTTGAATATCTCCAAGGATGGAGAGTCCATAACCTCTCTGGGTAACATGTGCCAGTGCTCGGTCACCCTCACAGTAAAAAGTACTTCCTGATGTTCAGATGGAACCTCCTGTGTTTCAGTTTGTGCCCATTGCCTCTTGTCCTGTCACTGGGCGTGACTGAAAAGAGCCTGTCGCTGTCCTCCTTGCACTCTCCCTTCAGGTATTTATATGCACAGATAAGATCTCCCCTGAGCCTTCTAGCCTCCAGGCAGAAAAGTGACAGCTGGAGTTTTTCCAGTACGCTCATGTCTCTCTAGTACTGGGGAGCCCAAAACTGTACACAGCACTCCTGGTGTGGACTCACCAGTCACCTTCCTCAACCTGCTGGCAATCCTCTTCCTAGTGAAGCCCTGGATACCATTAGCCTTCTTTGCCACAAAGGCACATTGCTGGTTCATGCTGGCACATGCTGACTCATTGCTGGCTTATTTGATGCAGAACTAAATTAGTCTGCAAACAGAATATTTCCATTGCATTCAGTTATTAAAAAAAATAAATCAGCTAGCTTTGATCTTCTGAACTTCGTAAGTGGACACCTGCCTACTGAGGAAGACTACCCTGTATGTCTGTACAGCACTGCTCTCTCTACAGCATTATTTTCTTTCCTAGTTCTTCAAGTTGGATACCTCCAACAAGGCATTTCTCTATCTCTGTGACTGGGAAATTATATGTCACACTATCATTTTATAGCTAGTTTGTCTGCACTGGTCATATAGTAGGTAACACTGACTATCTGAAGTTTTTTAGTTGTTTCTTAACACTGAACAGTATAGAATCATAGAATATCTCAAGTTGAAAGGGAGTCATAAGGATCACTGAGTCCAACTCCCCGCTCTTCACAAGACTGCCTAGAACTAAACCACATGGCTCAGAGCATCATCCAGACACTCCTTGAACTCTGACAGGCTTGGTGCCATGACCACTTCCCTGGGGAGCCTGTTGCGGTGACTGACCACCCTCTTAGTGAAGAACCTTTTCCTAATGTCCAACCTGAACTTCCCCTGACACAGTTTCATTCCCTTGTATCCTATCACTGGTCACCAGAGAGAGGAGATCAGCACCTTCCCCTCTGCTGCCTCCCTTGAGGAAGTTATAGACTGCAATGAGGTCACCCCTCAGACTTCTCCAAGCTGAACAAACCAAATGACCTTAGCTGCTCCTCGTAAGTCTTGCTCTCGGTGCCTTTAACTGTCTTGGTCGCCCTTCTCAGGACACAATCTAATACCTTGATTTCCTTCTGATATTGAGTCACCCAAAACTGCACACAGTACTCAAGGTGGGGACACACCAGTGCAGTGTAGACTGAGAAAATCACCTCCCTCGACTGGCTAGCAATGTTGTGTATGATGCACCCCAGTATGTGGTTGGCCCTTTTGGCTTCCAGGGCACACTGTTGACTCGTAGTCAACTTGCCATCAACCCAAACCCCGAGATCTCTTTCTGCAGGACTGTTCTCCAGCCTCTGGTCCCTCAGTTTGTATGTATAACCAGGATTACTCCACACCAGGTGGAGAATCCAGCACTTGCTTCTATTAAATTTCATACGGGTGGGGATTGCCCAGCTCTCTAGTCTGTCCAGATCTCTCTGTAAGGCCTCTCTATCCTTGAAGAAGTCCCCAGCTCCTCCTAATTTAGTATCATCAGCAAACATTCTTAATGTACATTTGATTCCTGCATCCAGATCATTTATAAAAACATTAAAGACCACTGTCCCTAGAACTGAGCAAGCAGTTATACTTGTTGAAGCACAACTGGCCCTAAAATTGAAAAAGTAGTTATACTTGCTTAGTCTTTAGTAACTCTTTAGTTTGGGAAACAGAATGAGGGCACAGAATGTCTTCTCCTACTTCCATTTAAGTCCTGTATATTTGAAACAAAAAATGGCTTTCCAAGTTTTATCTGTAAAAATTAATAGAAATAAGACTTTGCAGAGCAACCACAGGAATAGTTAATTTTTTTTCCACAGGCAAATTTTTCATGCATTTAGTTTCTGAAGCTCAAATCATACTTCAGTCTGTGCATATGTAGCTTCTATTAATAACACTGGGAATTGAAAATTCAGTGTAAAGATTCAGCACACCCATAAGTTACTTTTTTCCAGTTACAGCTTGTCTGAAGGTAGCAAACAAAGCAGAGAAATGTATAAATGCCTTGATATTAACAGGTGCAAAAACCCCATCAGAGGTGGTCTGTGGTGGACACATTTGAATTGGTCTGCATGTGAACATAGATCAGGCATACCAAAGACACATTGGGCAAGTTGCCATGTGCAGATTCCTTCTACTCACTTTCAGCACTGCACCCATTACAGCTTCAGCTGTGTTTTCACCATGTCTAGTCACAATCACGGAGGTCTGCCAAGAAAAAACAGGATTGCCTCAGTGATATTCAAGCCAAATCCTGCCCCCAAAAATATCATTCACAGGACTCCGGAAGCTTAGCTGCTTTCCCATGTATGTTCTCTATTCCTGTCTCAAGACAATGCTCCCAGAAAAAAGGCTAATAATCATTAAGTTGAGATAGCCGTTAAATTGATGTATTCCCTTTCGTAATGCAGATATGAAGTTATTTGGCATTTAGTTGTGTGTCATCAGAGAATAATTTCATCTGGATCTGCGCATATGTATGGGCACCTTTAGTCTGCAAATCTAACTCTAAGAATGTTTTCTTTTGGGACACCATGCTAGCTATGTAATTTTTATTATCTACAGGAACAAAATCAATGTGTCCCCTTTTTCACTTCTGAAAGTGTTTTCACATTCCTGTCTCCTAGCAGTGCATGGGTCACTTTAACACAGAACAAATGTTACTTATCCACTTCATTACTTCTTCAATCCTCAAGACCAGCTTTGAGTGGTTTTGCAAGTTACCCAACATAATTTCAAAAAACCTAAATCTTGTCTAGCTAACTTGTTGTTTAAATCCTACCTACAATCAAAAGTGTGAGACAGATGTTTTAACTTCATGACATCCAAACTTCCGGACTTTATTTTAAATTAACCTGTAATATAAAAGGCAGAAAAGAGGAAGGTAATCTAAATATTATTAATGCTTTATAAATAGCTTATATTTCTCATTTATATATCCAGCTATAAATAGTGGCCTCTTAGCCTATCTTAGATTAAGAAAGCAATTTATTGTTAAAAGGAGAGTTAATTGATATACATCTATCTGCATTTAAAATCTTAACAACCCTTGAATCAAATAGTGGTTATATTGGCCTCTTATAAACCAACACACAGAATGGAATTCTATTCCTTCCTCATTAATACAGTACATTTGTAGCTCAGAGTATTTAAATATTTACTACCATTGCGTAGTAAAGATACGACACGACCAGCAGAAATTAAAACAGTACAAAGTATAACTACTCTTTCCTTCTTATTACTTTGGAAACAATAAGATATAAACAAAATATACTCAAAAAATGAAGAATAGAATGCATAGTATGTTTCATAGTTGCAAATAATTTAAAAATACCATGTGAAACTGTCCAAAACTTGCATTTTGATGCCATGTACTCCAAGAATATTTTCTGGGTCACTTTCATAAAGTTGTATGTGTCAGTGGAATTATTCTTTTAAAACTCTGCTTCCAAATATGTTTACTTTAACTTTTAGATCATTTTGCATTTACCATGGAATTTTTCTCTGACACAAAACACTACATTTCTTAAGTGGCAGATTTGTGACTCACTATAACAGTACTAGGATTCACACAGTTATATCCCTGTGCTTTACTTTGAAAATTGATACTGTATTATTAATAGAATTTTTAACTTCCATCTATGTAATCATGAAGCGATTAAATGCAGTGTCTAGTTCAGGTCTGCTGAAATGTTAAATTTATTTTCCTTGTCTTTATCAATAGATTAATAAATAAGCACTACAAAATGCATACATTTGCATTGCTTCATCTTATAAAACGTTTTCATTCATATTGACTGTACAGACATATATTAGGGTCCTGAAGTCCATCTAGTAATAGTAATTTATGCTTTTTTGAGGAAGACAATTCTGACACTGGAGTCCTAGAACAAGACTGATAATTGGAGGGACATTTTCTGTTTACCTGACAAGAAAAGAAACTTTTAATAAATTCTAGATACTAACCTTTCTAGTATCTTTTTTTTGTCGATATCTGGTATTTCTCTTTTCTTATAGATATGAGCAAGCTGGTGGTAAATCTGATGTATTTGTTCTACTGCAATATTTTTAGTCTGGTATTTGAATGTTGTCATTTAAAGAACAGGCACTATTATAAATGGCAGTTGTTTCATTTTTAGATTTCAAAAGAGTGAGAACTTAGAATTTGGTGCTTATAATACATCTTCCAAATGAGTCAGATGTTGTAGCTATATTTGCAATATTGTTGACACATGAACAGTTCAAACACAGCCTAATAATAACCTAAATGCAATACTGTAGACGCAAGACCTATGAAAAAGCATGTTTTTGAATCTAGGAAGATATGTACAGTTGTCACATAGTTGTTAATTTGTATTGAGTTTATTGCTGATTTATCCAATATTATATCTATCTTGTGATAATAAGTGAAAGATGTTCATGCAGCCATAATTTAGTCTCATTCTTCTACAGAAGTCATGGGTTGTAATTTATTACTTAGGAATTTTTCCTCCTCTGTACCTACCCAGGTAAGAAGCAAGCTCAGATTCAATAGCTGCCTTCAGCTGATTTTTTAATATGTGACTAGTGTACATTGAAAATACAAAACTGAAGCATTGATGAAGCAGATACAAAGGATATTTTTGGGTAATAACAGGATAATATGATAGACTACTATTATTTATTTTTCTTTAGAAAGAAAATAATAATTCTATGTAAAAGCCAAAGTTAAAAAAAACCAAAAAAACAAAAAAACCAAACCCTAAGTAACGCTAACCACTAGTAAAACCAGTAATTTAGTATAGGTGCATTTAACCTGTTTCAACAGAAAGATTTCCATTATGACATAACAGAAATACAACTTTAGAGATTGGTCAAGTTCAGATTGGGATGCAATATGAAACTTTCCTATCAGAACTCATTTTCAAAATTGGTTAATATGGGAAATAGAAGCTCTTCAGCAATATTAAATTATCCATTGCCGCAAAGATCAACTGGCTCACTTCAATCTTGAAGAGACACTTTCTACCATTTTCTCACAATGTCTGCCAAGATTTTCTTCAGCTCTTCAAAACAGTCAAGGCCTGAAGCTTAACTGTTCTGACATTTTATCTTCCACAGCAAAATAATTGTCTTTCTGGTGTAATAGAGAAATCAATTTCCTTCTCATCAGACTGGTCACAGGGGCAAGGACTTGTGAGGGAAGCATCACGGACTGTCCATGCTTTGCTCAATAGAAAGTTCATCATGGAAGGGTCTTTGGTAATCTCAGGTTCAAAAATTATATGGCATAACTTTGATGTTCAAGTGCTATAACTACTAGAATTCTGAATATACTTAATTTTAAGTGCCTGCTACTATTACTGAAATTAAACTTTTGTGACAAAAAAGACCTTTTCCAAGGTGAAAAACACACCTTGTAGTAATTCACAACTGACAAAACAATAGCTTTTATCAGTTAGAATAATCAAGGATTTGTGGAAAAAAAAAAAAAAAGAAATTGAATGTCATGTGTCGAATGTACTATGCCTTACAACAGCTGTTTACGTCCTTCTCATTTTAAAAGAAGAAGGAAAGGAAGACAGAAAAAGCCCAGGCAAGCAAGACAATTTCAACTATTTATGTATTTTTAGTCTGTAGCATTTATAGTTTCACTGAACTGTTTCTTCCTCAAACTAATAAATCATGGACTGTGTATTTTAACAAGTATGTTAAACTATATTAGCTGTATACCCAAACCAGTTCAACAGTACTCTGAGTGTAGAAGTCACATATTAGTAAACCCACAAACCACAGTAAAAGATCTGCCTCTGATATTGGTTGCAACTATGTTTGTAGATAACACACTCCTCGCAGGGGATGTGTAATCAGACTGATATAGCATTTTTCAACACTTGCCTTGTTCCCAAAGGTATCTATTTTTCATGTAAGTGACTAAAATTTTCATTATGTGTGTGTTTTCTGAAACAATGAGAACATATTGTCTCAGAAACAGACTATTACAAGTAGTCATCTTGTATAAGAATTCTTAGTTGCTTAATTTTTTTAGTCAAGACAGGCTGGACGACCTCTTAATTTCCCATTACTTTACCAAGTAAATTAAAAAAAATATGCAAACACATAAACAAAGAACAGGAATGAAATCTACTCTAAAAATTAGTCAATAGATTGACTGAAATTAACTGATATTTTCTTTTAAAAGTACCACAGAGCTGTTTGCTCACTTCCTTAATGGGGTGTGGGAGAGAATCAGCAGGCTAAAAGTGCAAAAACTTGTGGGTTGAGATAAAGACAGTTTAATACGTAAAGTGAAGGCTGTGTGCACAATAAAACCAAAATAAGGAATGAATTCACGACTTCTCATCAGCAGTCAGGTGTTCAGCCATCTCCAGGAAAACACGGCTCCTTCAATGCGTAATGGTTACTTGAGAAGACAAATGTCACCCCTCTAAACATCCCCCCTTTCTTCTTTTTCCCCCAGCTTTTATTTCTGAACGTGGTTGCGTATGGCATGATATATCCCTTTAATGAGATGGGGTCAGCTGTCCTCTCTGTGTGCCCTCCCAATTTCTTGTGCATCCCCATCCTGCTCGCTGGTGGGGCAGTGTGAGAAGCAGAAAAGGCCTCCACACTGTGCAAGAACTGTTCAGCAAAAGCAAAAACATTCCTGTGTTGTCAACACTGTTTCCATCACAAATCCAAAATATAACACTATACAAGCTACTATGAAGAAAAATAACTCTATCTCAGGCAAAACTAGTACAGCTGTATAGCAGACAACCACTACAGCAGCACCCATGTTGGTCTGCATGCTAATCTTGACCCATAAATTCTTGGCTGGCTCCTGACTCGGTCCCAAAGCACAGCTCCATGCAATCCAGCTTCCTTCTTCTGTGAATGCCCAATCCACCTCCTGGCAACATCCACCTGTCCTTAAAAGCCTGAATCCATCCATTGCAGCAGTCCAGTTGTTAATGACTTTTTCAAACATTGTTTCTGCCAGCAAGATAAGAATGTAGGAATTTCCCACAGAACTTCAAAGCCTGGCACATTGCTGATGATTTTCCACTGAACGACTTTACATTATTTATCCAAAACAAAAGACTGCCAAAGGCAAGAGTGGACAAGCATTTTCTATGAAACTTGCAAATGCTACATTTGGTTCCAGAAATAAAGATTCAAATGCCATTAGTGTAGTGTGTGGACTGGAAAGATTTCAGAATTTCATCCATCTCTTTATGTTTACAGCAAATTATTTTAAAAATGAGATGGGCCAGCTAACTCAAACTTTAAAAGGCTTGAAACCTGCTGGGTAAGTTTTTCATTTCTTTAAAAGAGAGTTTAATTTTAAACACCAAACTTCTTCCTGAGAAGCTTGCTAAAAAGCTTATTTGACAAAAACATAAAAAAGATTGGTTTATGAACTGACACAAGCAAGAAACCTCTTTACCAGGCATAAATTGAAAAAAAAAAGGAAATTAAAAAAAATAATTAAAACATGATGATAGTTACCTTCCCTTCAAAACAATGAAAAATCATTATCTGTTGAAATATGTATTTTTGAATAGTCCACTTAAAGTTTGTAAAAGGAATAACTGGCTTTTAATGACATAATCCTTTGCGGAAAAATCCATGATGAAAAAAAAAAAAAAGAGGATAACTAGTGGTATACTGGTTCATCATATCTAGTTCTGCCTAAGAGATTCTCAGTATGTATGAACTAAATGTTCCTTTTTGGTTTTCTTTCTATTAGTTTTAAAGCTACTGTTGTGATGACACATTGTGTATTCCCAAAGCAATGTTCTGATCTGTGGCAGATCCGTAGGGAAGTGTATTTTTAAAATCATCTGTCTGTAAGGGAGCTGTAGACAAACCTCTTGAAAGATATGAAATACAAAGTAGTTAGACAACAAAAGTTACCTCATTATTCCCACACACATGACAAAAATTCTGTTCAAAACATGGGCAGCAATCTTTGGAAAGGCTGCTCACAACACAAAATTCAGAATTAAAGAAAAAAAGTATTACTTTTAAATGACCCCCAATCTCAAAATATGTCAAGCTATTTTCATCCTTTATTCAAATAATGAATAATATATGGGGAAAAAAAAAAAAAAAACAATCAAAAAAAACCTCACCAAACCAACACTTTTTGTTGAATAAGCTGAGGAGAAAAATCATTTCATATATATTTCACTGCCTGGATAAAAGTAAGCCTTCCTCCCAATTCAGTCCTTCATTTAGTAATTGTTTATCTTACCTGATACTGGTAATGTCTGTCATATAAACTGTAAAATTCACAGGGATAATTATGAGACTAATTAATTTCACATCATTTGGCATAATGGCCATGCAGAAATGAGTCATATTTCAGTTCAAAGAGTTGCCTCAAACTTTAAGACTTGATTGCATTTATTCTTTTGACTCAAAGTGCAATTGCTCTATCTCCAGTAACATATGTTTTGGAAGACTTTTGGAAATATATGAAAGCTTGGAGGAAGCACACCAGCCCTGGAGGGAAGGGAGGAAAGCACAAAACAAACATTCCAGTTGTGTTCATCCCACACAGACAAACTTCAATACATCTCTTGCAGGAAGGAATGCCATGCAGAGGGATCTTGACAGGCTTGAGACGTTGCCCCATGAGAACTTCATGAAGTTCAACAAGGCCAAGTGCAAGCTCCTGCACCTGGGTTGGGGCAATTGTCAATATCAGTACAGACGAGTGGATGAATGGATTGAGAACAAACCTGTGGAGAAGGACTTGAGGGTACTGGTAGATGAAAAGCTGGACATGGGCCACCAATCATATAATCCTAGAATGGTTTAGATTGGAAGGGACCTTGAAGATCCCTCTGGTTCCAGCCCCCCCTGCCATGGGCAGGGACACCTCCCATTAGACGAGGTTGCTCAAAGCAACATCCAACCTGGCCTTAAACCTCTCCAGGGATGGAGCTTCCACAGCTTCTCTGGGCAACCTGTTCCAGTGCTTCACCACCCTCAGAGTGAAAAATTTCTTCCTAATATCTAGACTAAATCTACCATCTTCCAGTTTGAAGTTTGCAGTGATAAGCCTTGTCCTTGTAAAAAGTCCCTCTCCAGCTTTCCTGTAGGCCCCCTTTAGGTACTGGAAGGCTGCAATAAGGTCTGCCCAGAGCTTTCTCTTCTCCAAGCTGGACAACCCCAACTGTCTCAGCCTGTCCTCATAGCAGAGGTGCTCCAGCCCTCTGATCATCTTTGTGGCTCTCCTCTGGACCTGCTCCAACAGGTTCATGTCTTTCCTGTGTTGGGGGCTCCAGGGCTGGACGCGGTACTCCAGGTGAGGTCTCACGAGAGTGGAGTAGAGGGGCAGAATCACCTCCCTTGACCTGCTGGCCACGCTTCTTCTGATACAGCCCAGGATACGTTTGGCCTTCTGTGCTGTGATCACACATTGCCAGATCATGTTGAGTTTCTCATCAATCAGCACCCCCAGGTCATTCTCCTCAGGGCTGTTCTCAATCCATTCTCTGCTGAGCCTGTATTTGTGCTTGGGATTGCCCTGACCCGAGTATAGGACCTTTCACTTGGCCTTGTTGAATTTCATGAGGTTGGCATGGGCATGAGCCCACCTCTCCAGCTTGTCCATGACCCTCCCCTCCAGTGTGTCTACATCGCCACACAGCTTGGTATCATTGGCAAACTTGCTGAGGGTGCACTCGATTCCACTGTCGATACCACCAACAAAGATATTGAACAGCAGGGGTCCCAGTACTGAGCCCTGAGGAACACCACTCGTAACTGGTCTCTACTTAGCCATCGATGTGCACTTGCAGCCTAGAAAGCCAAGTGTATCCTGGGCTGCATAAAAGGAAGTGGGGCCAGCAGGTTGAAGGAGGTGATTCTGCCCCTTTATTCTGTTCTTAGGAGACTCCACCTGGAGTACTGCATCCAGCTCTGTGGTCCCTAGTACAAGAAAGGCATGAAACTATTAAAGCAGATCCAGAGGAGGACCATGAAAATGATCAGAGGGCTGGAACATGTCTCCTACAAAGAAAGGCTGAGAAAGTTGGGATTGTTCAGCCCGGACAACAGAAGAGTCTGGGGACACCTCATTGTGGCATTTCAATAATTAAAGGGGGCTTATAAGAAAGACAGAAACAGACTTTTTACCAAGCATGTAGTGACAGGAAAAAGGGCAATGGTTTTAAACCGAAAGAAGGTAGATTTAGATTGGACATAATGAGGACATGTATTGCAGTGAGGATGGTGAGACACTGGAACAGGTTGCCCAGAGAAACTGTGGATGTGCCAGCATTGGAAGTGTTCAAATTCAATCTGGATGGGGTTTTGAGGAACCTGATCTAGTGAAAGATGTCCCTGTCCATGGCAGGGAAGTTGCACTCAATGACCTTTGAAGGTCCCTTCTAACCTAAAACGTTGCATGGTTCTGTGATTCTACGTGGACATGACTAGAAGTTACAGAAACATAAACCTGTCCTTGCAGCAACCTGAGCTCAGGAAGCAGGGTCCACTTCTTATTTGTTTGGCTGGTGATTTGACTTACGGATTTTTCTTACCTAAGTCTACTGTCAGTTAGAATTTATTTCTTTATTTATAGAAACATCTTAGTATAATGTACATAGTGATTTCAGTGAATGATTAATTCATATTTCTTTGGCCTGATCTCATAAGAAAGAAGAGGTATAAACTTTAGATCTCCCAGAAATAACAAAGATTTTTGTGCTACTATTTGAACCTGGAAAGCAGGTTTGGATTTATAAGAACTCAAAAAAAATATTGATAACGTGTGGAAGTACTAATACCAGACTTCATCTCTCCAGCTACAAATCTACCCTAGACTGGCAGACAATGAAAGAGAAGAAAGAGCAATCTGACTTTAACAAGTAGAACAGAGAAAAAAGTATTATCACCTTATGAGTAGTATTAGGATACCGTAACTTTCCCACTCTTCTGATTAACCTTAGAAGTTATGAGGAACAAGATGAATGGAAAAATGACCACTGTAGGATGTCACATGTAAATCTACAGGAGGAAGAATAAACAGTTCAACACTTTCCTAATAGTTTTAGCTTTGGGATAAACATGGTGAGATTGCCTTGAGGTTCAGAAATTTGAGCTATTCAATAAATACTGCAAAAGAAAAAGCAGTGGCTGTCTCAAATGTAACATCTTCAGAAGCCCTATTAGGTCTTGAGAAAGAAGGAAATGTAATTCTCTTGGGTCCATGCCCTGTTTTCATCTGGGATATAGTTAATTTTCTTTCTAGTAGCTGCTGTATTTTGGATTTAGTATGAGAAGAATGTCGATGACACATATTGTTTTAGTTGTCAGTAAGTAATATTTACGTTCGTCAAGGACTTTTTCAGCTTCCCATAGAAGCTGAGAGGAAGCATAGAGAGAACAAGCTGGCCAAAGGAACATTCCATACCATAGATATCATGCTCAGTAATAATGGGGGTTGGCCAGACGGCAGGGATCTTTGATCACTGCTCAGGACAGGCTGGGCAACCGATCATCGGGTGGCAAGTGACCTGTGTTGTATCACTTTATTTTGTATATTCTTTTACCATTGTTATTATTATTATTGTCATTTTCCTGTTCTGTTACTGTTCTATTAAACTGTCTTTATCTCAACACACAAGTTTTTTTTTTTCCCTTTCCCCTCCTTTTCTCCCTTTTTTCTTACCCTATTTGCGGGGGAGGGAGCGGGGACAGAAGTGAGCGAGCGCCTGTGTGGTCCTAGTTTCTGGCTGGGGTTAAACCACAACAGTCCATTTCTAGCCACAGCACATTTTACTCTCACAGTATGTTGGCAAACCCTTTTATTTCAACAATAAATGTGTATTAACGTATAGGACAAGCTTCCCAACTGAGAAGCGTGAATGTATCAGAAGAGACAATCTGGAATATTGACTTTTTCTGTTTATGTTCAAAGAGCAGAAATCGCCAAATACCAAAGGCCTTGTTCACCTACATAATGTGCTGAGCATTGGAATTTCTACTATAAATATTAAGCCTCATTAGAAATACATCTAGTGGCTGAAGGAGAAAAAGGAAATAATCAAGACTGAAAAATAACATGATTGCTTTTGTTAGAGCATTTCAGACTTAACCTAAATGTGAAAGACTTGCTATACTCATTTTTGGACTAGAAAAAATACTTTGTATCTGCTATTACATGATATTATATGTGGCATAATACCCACATCTGTAAAAGCACTGTTAAGAAAACACCTGTAAGGCAAGGTTTATTACTGTAGATATGGAGCTATTCTTATGCTCATATTCTCCTTTTGGGACCAAACAACTGCCTTTCATGCCAATTTGTTCTTCATCAAGTAGAAGAACCAGCTCAGGTCAGCTCTCTGCCTGTGCTCCATTACAGGGTCTAAACATGCCTCAAGTCACTACTGAACCTTTCAAGGTTTTACCTGATGTCATCAAAAAACATTGCTGTTGGCAATTTATTTAAATTGCTAGGATGGAAGGTTTGCTTTGAAAACCTGTTCCATTAGTTCCAGCTAGTCAAAAATATTGAATGTTTGAATATATGCAAGTCCACACACAGTCCAGGGCTATTCCTGCTATTTGTAACACCCAACAGAATATTATTACATCTGAAGCCAAGAGGCTTCGTTTTTTTATTAGCACAAAAAAAACCCCCTCATTGAGAAGCAGAAGCTGAAACTGCATTTTTTTCCCTCTGGTCACCACTTATGGGCAGTTTTACAGTCATGGCTCAGCCAAAATCTCTGTTGCCTTCAGATGACAGAACTGAGCCCAATATATGACCTAAATGGCCAAGGGCCTTATACAGTTCTACAACAGACCTTTTCTTTTTATTTTAAAGGTTAATCCAGATCAGAGCTGAAACTGAACATGTTATATAGAGGGGCTTATGTGGATTTGACTTAGAGTTACTACAGTACCGAGAGTAATGCACATTATAGTGAAATAAGTGCCAGTACTTTGATTAGTCTTTCCTGGGCTGCTCTCTGGGGATGTGTGGAGTAGGGTTGTGAGCTTATGAATATAATAGCTGTCTGAACATAAATTCAAAGTACTTTAAGAAAAAGCAGTTTAATCATGGCACAGTATATAATATAATGACCCTCTTAGCTAGAGTATAATAAGATAAACTTTAATCATAATCAGGGTTGTACTTGTGGGTGCATTTACAGGACATTTTTTGCCACAATATTATGCAAAGTTATGAATTTATTTCTCTGTTTGCATGTGATTTGAATAAGGTAGGGAAAACAGTCCTATATACTGAGCAAGATCATCTTATTCATGTAAGCTATTCTGTGCTAAAAGCTCTCTTAAGGCACCATTGTTGTGATCTACACTGGCCCTCAAAGTTAAGCATGTTTTAAGGAGCACTGCAGTTAGGATTACAAGACAAAGGATTTTCACTAGGCTTGCTGGAAATTGATCAAACAGTGGAGTTGCAAAACTAATTGCTACATGAGGTTTATAATTTTTCTAGCCTTTCTTTTCATTTGCCTCTTTTTCACAGAAATGAAGGTACCTAAGCATGCAAACTTATTTTAGATTTTTGCAGTGGTTTTGAATAATGCCTGATAACCCAGAGACTATTTTGTTAATTACTGAAGTATGAATGCTTTTGCATCCATCCAAAAGACTTACGAAAAAGTATCTGTAGACATGAAAGATGTTTGATGCAATAGTTTTAAGGCTGTGGCTTTCCAAAACTGCACTATTGCTGGCAAGGCAGAATAGGCTGGTGATGTTAATAACTGCTAACTGAATATGTAAGGTATTTGGACATTTACAAAACTTTCTGGTTGTCTTTAAGGCTTATTTTTGAATATTTGCTTATACTACCTTAATTCAGGTTGCAGTATTGTAGCTGGTAGGCTTTTTTATTTTTCTGATTCTCTCACCTGTAAATTTTTTAGTGTAGATATTACACTACCAGTAACTATAAATATATTGACATAATTATCTTCCTTTACTACATCATCAAATGGAGAGGTGTTCAGGTGATCTAAATTATGGTCACTTCTATTTATTTTTGCAGTTCATTGTACCTAAAAGACTGAATAATGATCAGGACAAAGGTGCAAGCATGTGTGTGTTGGTTTTAGCTGCAATAGAGTTAATTTTCTGTGTAGTAGCTTGTATGAGCCAATGTCTTGGATTTGTGAAGAAAACAGTGTTGATAATACCAGTATGTTTGAGCTGCTGTTAAGCAGTGCTTGCACAGCGTCAAGGCCTTTTCTGCTCCTCACACCACCCCACCAGTGAGTAGGTTGGGGTGCACAAGAAATTGGAAGGGGACACAGCTGGGACTGCTGACCCCAACAGACCAAAGGGAAGTTCCATACCATATGATGTTGTGCTCAGCAATATGTAGCTGGGGGAAGAAGAAGAAAGGAGGGGGAAATTTGGAATGATGGCGTTTTGTCTTCCCAAATAACCATTACATGTGAAGGAGCCCTGCTTTCCTGGAGATGGCTGAACACCTGACTGCTGGTGGGAGGTAGTGATTGAATAGCTTGTTATGCTTCGCTTGTGTGAGCAGCTTTTGCTTTACCTGTTAAACTGTCTTTATCTCAGCCCACGAGTTTTCTCACTTTTACTCTTCCAAATCTCTCCCCCATCCTACCAGGGGAGGAAGGACCAATCGGCTGTGTGGTGCTTAGTTGCTGGCTGGCGTTAAACCGCAGCAATATGTTACTCCACTTTCCCGTACACCATGGATGTGACAGCATTTAAAAGTTTTGTTCCATTGTACTCCATAGGAATATGCTACTTGGTTGTTCCAGGTGTGTGTCAATCCTACCAGATTTTCACAAAGTAGTTTGAAAACATTTTGCCTGTCTAGAGTCACAGGAGTGACAGAGTCAAGAGTCCAAATATTCAGGTCACAGAAATTTCTGGGGTGCCAGAGGTGCTATCTAGTGCGCACACCTGATTTCTCTCTGTGGAAAAGTCACGATGGTAGGACAGGAATGAGGTGGCTGCATGGTTAAGATGGCATTGGGGCACTTAGAAGAATCAAGAGGTGAGTCCAAATCTGGTCACAGACAGGTGGTCTTGGGGCTGAGGTGCTAACAGCGAGGCTGGAAGAAACTCCGAGGTGAGGGCTTTGCGCCCCGCAGAGCTGTACAGCAACCCAGGGGCTCACTGAGCTTCCTGGGCCACCTCCTCTGCTTCCTGAGATTTTAACAGGGCAACCCCTAGAGGAACACCAGAAGGATCCTCATGAATTTCTGTCCTGTTTTTAACAAAGCCAAATTGAAACCAAGATGTTTTTAGTGGAACACTTCCAATCTGTAACCGGTACACTTGACAAAAATATCTCACCAGTTTTAGTGATGATTTACAATAGCACCATAATAGCTAGATAAAAGCACCATATGTTTATTACATATTTTCCCCAGTGCTTCAAGGGAATAGGTGACAGTTGTAGCATTCTGGTTTTGTCTATATTTGGTACTGAATTAACTAAACAGGATATTATTAAACATTAAACATTTTAATTTATTTCTTTGTCCAAAAAAATTAGAATACAATTTAAAGGTACACTTCATAAGATACATTTTCAAAGATTAACATTTTTAAACGTTTTAAAAAGAAATACAGAGAAGTATACTCAGGTATAGAGAAAAAAACAATTGCCCATTAAATTAAGCAAACTATGCTGTTCTTTAAAATAAGTCAACTAGGTCTTTGGATTTTTCTTGTTTGGTAAACATCCTAACAGCTAATAATTTCAAATGAATAATACAAATGTATCAGTTGAATGCAGGCTTATATTGATCAATTCAATCTTTTATCCTAAGCATCCTTGCACTTAGTTTGCAATATGAATTGTTTAATATTAAGGTGTTTCCTATAAAATAATTTTAAAATATTGTCTCATAAATCTGTGAGATCTAAATGCAACACTATAGCTTACTTCCGTATGAAACAGAATATTAAACTAACATAAGAAAACATTACAATACCAGCTTTCTCTGGCAAAACACACAGAGATCAATTCACTACTGACATAAAATGAATTTCACTGACTTCATGGTGGTTTGGCCTAAGAAAAGACTTTACTCATGGACTTCATTGAAGGTAAGGTTAAAGTTAAATTAATTCTTCAAGCTGGGACTCATGTACTTTCAAGATTCCATGGAAGTATACACAAGTCCTGTTTCGATATTTCTTACTGGAGCAACCAGCTAGTACATATCAAGAGCCCCCACCTATATATGCCATTTGAACAGGCTGCGGACTTGAACTTTAGCTGAAGTCAACAGTGCAATGTCTTGGCATTAAAGAGAGAAACATAGGACTGCTGAATTTTGACAGTGGTTTATACCAAAAATTAATCATTTATTAATAAATCTAGCCAGGTGATATACACTACCTGCTCACAAAAAGTGGGAAACAAAAAATACTTCCACAGGATGTTTTTGGTCACAAAAAGGTGGAAACTTTGTTTATTTTACCAGTAAGATGAAGTGAAAATGCCTGTGTATTATTCACATTGCACTTCAGATTTAAAAAAAAAAAACAACCACCACTTATTAAATCTTCAATTCTCATTTTTTGATTAAACTTTCAATTTAAAGAAATTTGAAGAATTTTCTGTCCTAAAGTTACTAATATCTAATTAACAGATTTCTAATTTCTAATTAACAGCAATTTTTCTCTAAATTTCATCATATTACCATTTACATTACTTTATATATGAAGCCATCATTCATGTAGCATTGTTTATGTTTGAGAAACTACAAATTTGTATAATTAATCTATTTTTTATCCTGTTTATGTTGCTTAAGTGAAAACTTTGGTGGGAAGCAGGTCATATTTGGAATAATCTATATAAGTCTTTTAAAAGCACAGTTAGTATTGGAGACATTTTATGGTCGCAAGTACCAATAGCTACCTCCTTCTTGAGAAAGAGCTCTAAATATCTAAGTTTACCTTTTCATGCTTCATAGAAAATTTGACTGTAACAATGAATGAATAAATAAGCTTCAAACATATAACATCTGTTGAACATATAACATTTCTGCAAAGGCAATGCACAAAATAACCTGGTGAAAATACTTCCATGTTTATATGTACAAGTCAAGTATAAAAATTCTACACTTCTGAACAAGAATACAGATGCAGCAGTCATGTTATTACTGTGGGTAGCATTCAGTGTGGGAAAATTAATATAAAATGAAAAAGTTGAACGCAATGATGCAATCACTTAGATACCACCCCCCACCACCCCCCCCCAGTATGCTAAGACCCAAGACAGAGAGAATTATAGCAAAAGGAGATGTAAATAAATTCAGTGACTTTAGCTGTCTGTCAGTTCTTCCTACTTTTTTTTAACAACCATTTTTTCTGAGTTCAATTTACATTCTGTATTTCGATTGCAATTTGCTTTTCTCTTGTAACACTGTTGTTGTAAGTGCAAGCAGAGGCTTCTCTGCAGAGCACTAAGCTGTGTGTTCCTGAAGGGACCTGGGGCACGAGCTGGGCAGAAAGAGGGACCTGAGCGCTGAGAAGGAAGTGCATTGCCGCCAGATCCAGACTGATGGAACATAAGGAAAAAATGGCTTTTAGGCATTTGTGGGGAAAGGAAACAAAGAGAAAGAAAACAGGACTGATGAAGTACAGAGCCCAAAGAGAAGACAAATGTTTCTGTAGGGGTGACCCTTGCCTTTGAGCTGACAAAGCTAGGTAAAACAGCAGGGGCCTCTTGCAGGGAAGACATTCAGGACCTAGCCAAAACCCAACTTCAGTCAACATTAAAAAAAAAAAAAGAAAGAAAGAAAGTTACAATCACTCTTGTATGTGGAAGAGGGATTATGTTTATGCAGGGTTTGAATTACAGAGACCGTCCCCTTTGGCAAGTGGCATGGCAAAATAGGAATGGCTTTATAGAGCAAAACTTAGCGCCGAGACCTCATGGCTAAACTCATAAGCATTTCAGTGGGGTTTGCTTCAGAGTAGCTCTGCTTTGGCTGTATGTCAAATGCTTATTCTTGTTCCAAACTAAAATGCTTTCATAAGTGCACCCAAACCCCCAGAAATGGTGCAGTAAATTATGTCAAACCAGATATGACTTACTGAAAAGGATGCTGGCAAGAAATACTGATGATGCAAACTCAGCCTGAACCATAGGTAAGAATCATTTAAAAATCTATTGGAAAAAATCCAAAAAGTATTTAAAAACAAATAAATTATTTTGAAGGATGAATATGAAAAGGAAAAGAAAAACAAAACAAAAGTCCAACCAACTAGGAAAAAAAAATCGGCAGATTCCCACACAGGCTATAAATTTGCTCATTAGATAATGATGATACTGCACTGTAGACTGGGTGTGTCAGTGTCTCCATTATATGCCTGCTTTTATACGTATACACACACTTGCAGAGACAGTGGAAAAAAGGTAATTCAGAAATGAAATCATGTCTGGCTGACTGAGCCAATGTCATAGAAAAATCTAAGAATAATTATCAGAATATTTATTATTACACAAAGTCTTAATATAATCTACCCATTGAATTATTCCCTTTTCTCCTTTTTATTATCTTAATATCAAATATAACATATTGCTATGGATATAAAGTATTGCTCAGTCTAGTATTTACATTTAGCCTAAAGTTTTGATGAGGGAATTATGCTTAATTTCTGTCAACACTAAGTCCTATATATTATTTTCTTCCCTCTACTTTGATCAAGATAAGTAGTTTCTAATATTAATTACATTATTTTATACTATGCAGAATAATTCCTATAAACAAAAGGAATTATTCTGTAATTTATATCTAAGACATAACAATGGCTCTTAAAAAAAAAAGTAAAAAAAAAGTAGAGGGGAGAGGTAATTAGAAAATTTGGATTGCCTTTACGAGAACAACTGCTAAGAGCCATACATCTCTATAGCTCTAAAACACTGAAATCCTGACAGTCTAAAGCTAGGCCACTTAAATACGTGTGTACTATAAGTACTGTTTTCATTTGGAAGATGTGGATCATTTTTGATGATGTGGAGCAAAGTGACAATGGTCAGATTGTCCACCAGTAGACTGGATTAGTAGGGGGATGAGGGTAGTGTGTTGAACTCCAGTCTCCAGGGATCTGATAACTGTGAATTCCATACTAAGATTAAGCTGCATACAAATCCCATCTGCCTCTGAGGTAGGTAATATCAAAGCTCAGATAGAAAAATTCCAGCAATCCTGCAAAGAAAAACAGTAGGTAATATTTTCTCCTGAAGTCATGCAACACAGAAAGGTGATAACAGCTAGAAACAGCATGATCATGAAGTTGAATTACTTTCAAGATATGTCATCCCTGGAGAGTGATGAGCACTGCTGGATTATTGTCCCACCATTCCTCTCTGGGAATATCATTAGCCAGGACCGGTCCTGAGGACGACTCACTGTCACGCAACACAGGCAGCTTGCCGGGTTTTCAAGCACCCTGGGGCCAGACTTCACAAAAGGATACAGAAAAACACTGATAAACACCTGAGGGATGTATGTAGCTATCTCCACATGAAATTATTTTACATCTGCATAGTGCATTACCCTTCTTGAACACAAGCACATTATAACTGCATAAAAAAGTCATTTAACAATAAACTCCATCAATATGAGAGAGATTTTGCTGTTTTAACTCTGTCAACATAGCTAAAGATATTTTATTTCTGTGGAAGCGGGATCTTAGGGTATGACAGAATGTGGTATCAGGAAAGTATTACTGTTCCTATTTGCACATAAAAACTGGAGGAGGGATAGTGGCACTGGTTTCCCAAGGCCACATGCAAAGATAATGAGAGAGTATAGAACAAATCCAGGTGTCTCTCTACCAAGTTCACTGATCTAAATTACTATCTTTTGTGCATTTTACCAAATATGCCATACTCTGCGGTCATCCATACTGCTCTGTTCTAAAATGATGAAAGCTTAACTGCTAAAACTGCTGATTTTACTGAAAGGCAATTTATAATATGCCTGGGTTTGACCATATCTGTCATTTTTGCTTGACTTCAGCTATATTAATAAATCAAATCTGAAAATGAGACTAAACAGCTAATTTTACTTCAGGAGTCTATTTGAAAGAATGTGAAGTTCAGAGTGTTTTCAGTTTTGGCATCAGGCTCCTTATTTCTTTGATGGGCAGTTGCATAGTTTTAGACTTGAGTCATTTTTGCAACTATCAAGTCCTAGTTTCCAAGATTTATTTCTCTGTAAAGTGACTTGTATTATTCACTTGATTTGTACATTATTGCTGTGTGGGATGGAATTTCCCAAAGACTGTGCTTATTTTAAACTGCAAAGCTTTATTTGAATTAGTGGTGAGTGACATTTTGTTATCTGTTAATCTTTTAAACTGGGATAACTTCAGTGAAAAGACAATGAAGACTTTTATTATTTGTGGGTATGTTTTTTATTATGGATTCTGGGTTCAGTTACTAACTTTAGGCAATGATATTTGGAAATCCTTGCTGGGTGTAAATATAGTAAGGTATGGAGCTATATTAAAAAATGCATTATGACTTTCTGGCTCCTCACCACTTCATAATTTTGTTCCATTAAGCCCGG
This sequence comes from Charadrius vociferus, assembly GCF_000708025.1. Lineage (NCBI taxonomy): Eukaryota > Metazoa > Chordata > Aves > Charadriiformes > Charadriidae > Charadrius > Charadrius vociferus. Next base: position 5,538,965 of record NW_009650084.1, read on the forward strand.
TTTTCTAGCATTCATAATCGGTAATCGCTGGCATTGTTTCTGCATTTTCACTTGCTTGTTTCTACAAGAAACATGAAAACATAGCTGAGACCTTATTCCGTGTTTATTAGTTGTTTGGGTTTTTATTGTTGGTGGTTTTGGTTTGTTTGTTTGTTTTGTTTTGTTTGGGGTTTCTGTTTGTTTGTTTATTTGTTTATTTTAAATTTGCTTCTAAAGTCTTATTTCTTAAGTGCGGGGGAGGGTGACCAGGTTTGGTGGTCAAATTACCATGAATGAATTAAATGTTTTCTGAAAGTGTTTATAATTTTTTGCCATTCTAACAACATCAATTGAATACCACATATACATCTTTGACTGTGCTGATGTCATCTTTTAGTCAGATAAGTTCCACTCTATCAATCTTATTTCAAAATATGTTGAAGAAAAAATCACAAAGAAATATAAGTTCAAATCTTCACTCTTCAACAAGATGCTTGAACTGTTTTATTTACAAAATCACTTACTTAAGTTAATTAATTGTGTTCTAATTATTCCATCTGTAGAAAGGAAATATAATGTTCAACGTAAAGAAGCATAGATGAATCTATTATGATTAAATTACAGTGTCCTTCAGAGACGATTCAGTATTTGAATGAAGTATCACAGAAATGTTCATTATAAGATCTCATTATTAATCTTTACTAAGAAAAAATACCTCTGCTATCCAATCATATTATGTGAGCTCCTTTCACAGCTTTAAACTAATAATGAAATAAAAATATGTAACCTTCAAAGTGTAGGTCACTTGAAAACTAAAATGACAAAAAATTGAAATCTATCAATGGCTTCTACATGTTCCAACATATAAAAGTGGCATAAATAAGTTATATGCATATTTTCATACATTTTAGCTATTGATTCTTTTTTTCTTTGCATGTCTTTGGTTTTTTGTGTCACTTCTATACTGATTTTGTTTATAGATATATATATATAACCATTCAATAGGTAGTATATCATGACCCAGCATGTAAATTGCCATTACTGCCTCAGGACTGTCTCTTATACAGTTCTATCTTCAGGTTTATTAGTACTTCTTGATTTCATTTCTCTCTTTTTTTTTTTTTTTTTTTTTTTTTTTTTTTTTTTTTGTTGGTCTGGGGATTGTAAAAACAATCAAAGACCAAGAGAAGATGTATTCTATCCATCCTCCCATTTTGGTTTTTTGTTGTTTTTTTTTTTTTTTTTCTGTTCTTCTACTTACTAATTACCACTTAAAATATTCATTGTCTATTTCATGTTATTAGTATTACAGCTTTTTTTCCATCATCTTATGAATGGTTGTGAATGGAGCGGACACCTGAGACATCTCCAATTATTGCTCATATCTGTACCAATAAATAAAACAGGACAGCACCAATTCTTTAGCTCTAAGAGTAAATGATATGGCTTTGCATTGCCAGAGCTAGTGTGGCTGTCACCAAACTGTCGTTTAGGAATGGTATCTGGAATATGCTCAGAAGATCTTTAGTGTTGCTTGCAAAAAGGGCAGGAGTAAAAATTATGCCAGACAGTATATTAAAGATTTAGCACCATGGATGCTCACAATCCAGTGACAAAGTCACCTTCTCAGAAATGTCTACTAACATATGCATAGACAATAAAGTGTATGTGAAGGCATTCTCTGGGAGATTTTGTAGTGGGGAAAAAAAAACCCAGCTGGATAATTTAGAGTGTGCAGAAAAGCCAAATTATGAAAAGAGAAGTCAAGGATAAGGAAGAGTTAATGACATCAAAATCAGAAATCCCTCTTGGTACATGTTACGATGCACTGGCAGAATGTTGTTCTCTGGTCATTCAAATCAGACACAAATGTAATGTTCTCTTCTTTTCCCAAATGCATAGATTTCATGCCTAGGCACAAAACTGGGAATTGCATACAACAGTTTAAGCTTCACAAGGAGATGGGACTTGTCTGGGAGTTTACCAACCTGGGTAGCATTCTTGAACCCTCAATCTATTGTTATTTGGCTAATGTACAGTGTTTACAGAATGCAAGATTAGACCAAGGCCTTGCACCTGGCAGATTTTGTGATGATACTTTTGTTTTTCTGAAACTTTGTTGAGGTCAGATATCTCCTTTAAAAAGTTAGTTTTCTGGGCTGGTGTACTGAATATTATGTTCTGTCCGATTCCTGACCAACATTTGTTTTGAACTTTATACAGTAGACAATTTAGGGCACTGACAAAAGGGGTTTTTTTTTAGTTGTCTGATAATTAATCTGAGAAAGAAAGTGAATGCCAATTTCTTTGATAATTTGTGAGTTCTCTATGAGGCACTGCCTCCATAGTTACATTTTGTTTAAAAAACAAACCCCTTCAAGCTTAAGGTGTACTAACATAAATGGTGAGGATGGGACTGACCTGTGATTTATAGGGTAGTTTAGTGGACAAAGGAAGAACTACTGATGTCATCTACCTGGACTTCTGTAAGGCCTTTGATACAGTCCCTTCTTCGCTCTAAATTGGAGAGATATGGGTTTGATGATGGACTGTTACACGGATGAGGAATTAACTGGATGGTCATATGCAAACTCTGGCTCAATGTCATGTGGAAACCAGTTACAAAAGACATCTCTCAAGAGTCTGTACTGGGACCAAAACTACTTAACATCTTCATCAGTGATAGACAGTGAGATTGAATGCACCCTCAGCAGGTTCGTGCATGCTAAAAAGTTGAGTGGTTCAGTCGATTCACTAGATGGAAAACATGCCATCCAGGGGGATCTTGACAGGGTTAAGGAGTGGGCCAATATGAACCTCATCACATTCAATAAGGCCAAGTGCAAGGTCCTGAACTTGGGTTGAAGCAATCATGTCCAGTAACAATACACAATAAGGGATGACTGGTTTGAGAGCGGCCCTGCAGATAAGGACTTGGGGATATTGGTGGATGAAAAATTGGACATGAACCAGCAATGTGTCCTTGCAGCCCAGAAAGCCAACTGTATCCTGGGCTGAATAAAAAGAATTGTGGCCAGCACCTTTTCTATGTCTTGATTCTGTTTTATATGGGCTAGAAAAACAGTTAGTATTTTAGTCAGCACTTCAGTATTTTAAGCAGCATTTCAGACCACTAGTTCAACATAAACAATTATATCTCACTGAGATCTGGGCGTAGTAATTTGGGCACAGAACTGTGCTAGAACAGGTATGCTGCTACTGAACCAGAACTGCTTGCAACCACCTTTGGTCAATCTGCACTCATCCACATAAATATCCCCTATGATTATTTGCACAAAGTCAAGGCTCTATACATAGACACTTTCTAGATTTCTGATCCTTGACTCTGATTTTCCTGGTGAGAAGTGATGGGAAGAGGTTTGGGGGGAAGTAAATTACAGCTATTCTTATCCTGCTTTTCACATTCCAAAAAGACTCATAGGCTCCCAGACAGATCAGTCAGCACTACCCCGTATTCTGGAGTCCCTACAGAGAAGAAAGAAGACCTACAGTTTAGATTAGTAATAATTTGGAGTGTAAACCAGGTTTCAGAATACAGTTCCCAGTGCCTCTTTTTTCCCTTCAGTCTTAAAATCTCCATATTGTCCATATCAAAGAGTCAGTAATTATTTCAGTTCATATTTCTCCACATACCCAAGGGACTGGGAAATCTGATTCTAGAAAAGTTAGATTAGAAAAGAAACAAAAGAGCTTGCATAACATTTTGTAGATTCAGTTCTGTAGGAAAAATCTGTAATACACATTGCGGGGGGAGATTTGGCAAAAACAAGCGTTTCTCAAAGTATTTCATTAAGTGGAAAATCCAAGAGCCTGTCAAAGTAGTTTTAATCAAAAACTTTCAGCTAGGCCTAATAATTTGCTACAGAGCAAATTAAAAGTAGTGCAGTCTCCATCATTAGAAGTTTTAAACTGAAGACTGGACACCTCCATTAAGCCTGACTGATGTTGCCGCTAACTCACGCAGGTGAAAGTTTTGCTGAACTCCTACTTCTGTTATGGAAGCAGTCAAGCTAAATGATTGAAAGTCTTTTCCCCTTGAAATCTGGTAAAGTTCTTTTGGTTATATTTTGTTTACATCTATGCTGTTATATTCTTTGTTTCAACTTTGTTTCTATGTCTCACTGCTCTGGAGATTTGAACTAGGCTTACTTTTTAAACACTGTAAAGTTTAGTGTAAAGTTTTAAACTTACCAGCAGGGTGTTTTCAGCTGTTCACTTTAGCCATCCATCCAGAAGCAGGAGCTGATGATATCTCTCACTGGTGACCTGTCACTATTCAGAAATTGCCATCAAATGAGACCTGAATGCTACAATATTCTTAAAAGTATAAAAATTTATAAAAGATACCTTTGAAAACATTTCATAGCATTAAAGGGCTTGACTTTTCTTAAAAAATAAAAATAATTATCATCTTTGGCTTTGTTCATGTAAACAACATAGGATCCTACTTAATCTAAGAATAAAGAGTCTTAGATCCTGTATCAGAAGAGATAGAAAGAGGCTTGACTTAGCTCTCACAAGCAGAAAGAAAAAAGGGATGTGAGGAAATAGTTTATCATGAAAATTAATTGGTGTAATGGTTCTTCTTGGGGGAATTGCAATGAGAAAACATACGCACTGCAAACTAACAAAAGTGTCCATAAAAATTGTTACACAGTAGAATTAAACATAGACTGCAGACATTATACAAGAGGAGACTTGCAAGAGCTATCTGGTTTATCTTCAAGCTGGCATCACTC
>NW_009650084.1:5543715-5583731 GCF_000708025.1 Charadrius vociferus
AACAGTTTTGCAGCAGGAAAAGTGGTCTCTGTTACTACAAGTGTTCTTTCCAAAGGAGATAAAGTTATTCCTGCCCCTTCCTTGTCCCCCCCAAAATGGGAAATAGAGTAGATAGTGGATACCATATGTGGACAGAAAAGAGTTGATTTAACTAATTGATTTCTGTCCTGTGTGAATTTTGGATAAGTCTTCCTGGAGGTAGTCTATAATAATCCTCTACTCTTCGGATAAAAAATGCTGCTAAGGAATTTACATGTTCATTGAAAAACCTGGCACTACTTCTCCAGCATGAATAACACAATTCACAGTAACCATAGGTATGTAAAAACTATGCTCCAGATAACTACCATAATCACCAGTTTTGGCCACTGAAAATCATATTAATACTGTTGTAAAAGGAATATGACTTATTCACCACTGATTATACCAGTTCAGAGAAGTGTGAAGTATCACCTTTTACCTGAGCACTAGTTATAGGAGTCTTCGTTCTCCTTCTCAATAGACCCAACATTTCTCGGTATTGCTCTCCTCTCTATTTCTGTTCATTAAAAGGGAATCTAAGTGAAATAGAAATCAGAAATCCATATACAATATGAAGTATAGTTCAGAAACCAACATGCATCCTTTACATCATGGAACATGCACTGAACTAAGCTAATTTAAGAAAAAGCAAAATATGACTCCCAGGGAACACTATAACAGGATTTTTCATATACAAAACTTTCAGTTCTCAGGAGTATCTCTTTGTTAAAAAGACAAAGGTGAACACTTTCCATTATTCTATCTACTTATTTATTTATTTATGTGATTGGAATATAGCTTTCTATTAGAAACTGTTTAAGCATAAAACTTTCAGCCTTCTCCTCTTTTCCTCTTTTGGATGCTATCCTCCTAAATCATAGTAATTTCACAGAATCACAGAATCACAGAATTTTCAGAGTTGGAAGGGACCTCTAGAGATCATCTAGTCCAACTCCCCTGCAAAAGCAGGATCGCCTAGAGCACATTACTCAGGACTGCATCCAGGCGGGTTTTGAAAATCTCCAGAGAAGGGGACTCCACAACCTCCCTGGGCAGCCTGTTCCACTGCTCTGTCACCCGAACTGTAAAGAAGTTTTTCCACGTGTTGGAACAGAACTTCCTATGTTCCAACTTGCACCCAATGCCCCTCGTCCTGTCACTGAGAACCACTGAGAAGAGTGTGGCTCCTTCCTCCTTCAACCCACCCTTTAGATATTTGTAAGTAGTAATAAGGTCTCCCCTCAGCCTTCTTTTCTCCAGGCTAAAGAGTCCCAGCACTCTTAGCCTTTCTTCATAAGGGAGATGCTCCAATCCCTCAATCATCTTGGTTGCCCTTCGCTGGACTCTCTCCAGCAGTTCCCTGTCCCAATTTCTAACACATTCCACTCTTTTCTCCACAGAAGCCTATTTAATTAAACCTCTTGACTTGAAGGTATATATTCTTTGCTTCTGTGCCTCATGATAAACAGTTTTATTCTCAATGAGTTTGACTGTGAAAAGATAAGAATGTGATGTTTTTCTCTAGGAAGGGAGGATAGAATTGTCTTGACTTTCAAGAAACTGTGACTACTATGCTTCTATGCTTACCCAGTTAGACCCATTTTTTTCATTGAAGTCTTTCATTTTGTCCCTTAAATGCAAGCCACACTTCTATTATCCTTAGACCAAATAATCTTCAGCATGAAAGAACATCCTATAATAAGGATTATATCAAATGAAACTAATATCAGATAATATGTTCTCAGGGAATTGCAAAAAGCAGCATAGAAATCTCAGGGATCATATAGGCTTCTATCCAGGAATAACAAACTATATTGCACAAAAACTTGGATATCAATGAAAATGTCTTTTGTAGAAGCTGTATAAAATTGTAATTAATATTGTGACGATTATCAAAAAATTGTCCAGTTACTAGGCTGAAAAAAGGTATGTTCTGTGTACACAATACTGTACAAGTTTAATGTAGGCTTCAGAGTACCGCAAAAAAGAAACATTTCAAAGTGAAACAAATTCCTTTCCCTTACTGTGATATTCACATGTTATATTTGATGTAAAGGAGAAACCATATGGTTCTGAAATAATTAACAGACAATTTAATGAATCAGTCCTTCTTATACCTGTCAGGGATTTACATGGATTTGTATTTTGCTGCAGTTTTCCAGCTGGATTCTTGAGAAGTTAGGTAAAACATAATTCTCTAATCCTGAAAAGGAAGTTCAAAACACCTATCAGACTAAATGCCTAGATCATATTAGATAAACTTTAGCCACTGTAACAGAAGAAATTCCTTTTAAATCCCAAGTGCACAGGTATCTAATTAACCATAATTTCACTGCAAGTAAGTTAAGAAAAACAACATTAAAGGAATTAATGTGAATCTAAGAATGAACATATTTGAATGCAACCATAGATAAGCTGCTTGTGGATATAAAAAAAGTTTTAAAAAAGCATGAATGAGGCAATAATCCTAAAATTAATCAAATACACCATTCTTGTACTACTTATATTAAATGTAGTATATACACTTCATAACCATGTAAGACTGGAAGATATCTCCTATGTCCTCAGATCCAGCCCTCTGTCACTGTGCCTAACAGTGTGTTCACATTATAGAAAACATTTAAATGGGATGAAAATACACCTCCCATGAAAATATGAAGCTATAGCTGTAAAAGAGGAAGTTAGTTATGCTCACTAGCTTTGTTTACTATTCCTGTTGGAGGCTGTTCCAAAATGAAGGTCTGTGAATCAAGGAGCCTCTTCGAATTTCCATCTTATACATGTCTTATACATTAAATCTTATCCTGTTTCACATAAAACCTTTTGCTCCATTGCTGCTGCTTGCTCACTAAATGTTCCTCCTCCATCTTTGGTTGGTTTTGATGTTTTTGTTTTTGTTTTTTTTCTGAACAAGCAGCTGCCTTGAGTCTCCACTCAAAAGAAGGGAAAGAATCTCAAATTACCTTATCTGTTTAAGTTTCTTTTCAATAAGATTCCTCTCCAACAAAATGAACAATCATAACTATATAGGGGGTACCAGATAAGAATATGTACAATGACATGAATCCTTTTCCTCTTTTTTGTACATACAAATATAGTAAAATTAAATAATGGGACTCAAAGATTGATCCTACCTACCTCTGAAGGCACTTAAATGCCATTTTAAATAAACACTTAAAAATTTACAAGAATATGCCAACCTCTGGTCTTGAGAAAGTTCATCAAACCTAATTATACCTTAAGCATCTCTTTATCCAACATTTCTAATGGATTCAATATATCACTCAATTTATTATAAATGTACTTCTCAGAGAAGCAAACATGATGCTTGCAAAACACTGCTGCACTCTTCATTTTACAGGGAAGGAAAAGTATTGCAACTGTGACATTATTTTATATAATAACCCATTGATTAAAGAACCTAAAAAGGAAATTCAGTTCAAGGTGCTTTTTAGTCAGAGGAAGACTCCTAGAGTTTGACTCTTCACATCTCCAAAATGTTTTATAAAACTATGAACTCAGACCAATTTACACCATCAGGAAAATGTTTCACACTTCGGAACTGGATAGAATAAAGACAGCTCCCCTCAGACCTGGGTAAGAATTTGCATTGTCATCTCACTCCCAAAAAAATAAAAATAAAATAAAAATAGTTTCCTTCAGGTGTTAAATCTCACTCAGTCTATAAACATTCTTATTTCACAGGCCACACAGTTGGAGAAAGCTGTCTAGCAGGAGCAATGCAGAGGGTTAAGTCAATCAAGTACTCGTTGGCAACTGTAGGACAGCATCCATATTTTCTTCTGTGGTTGTATTTCTTTAAAATTCTGCCACTAACTTAGTTGACTATATTTATACAGCAAACACCACCTATTCAATAAGCAACATAATATATTATTAGAGGCAATTGCAAATTCACTATACTCCATTTCCGCTGATTAATCAAATGCCAGTAAATCAAAATTACCCTTAATTAGTACTCTGGTCCAGTGCTTTTTCTGATATACAAAAATTCAGTTATAATATGTGTAAAAATTCCATCTTGACACTTAAACTGTTGCAATGTTTCTGGCAAATTCTTAAGGAGTTTGTCTCTTTATCTCAGCTAGATACTCATGATGATGTGAAAAATCTAGAATTTAAAAAAAAGAGGTCAAAATTGTAATCTGTGGTTATGGTGAACTTTTATGCACAATGACTCTCGAGTCACAACTCCTTGATCACACCTATAACCAAGTAAAAAAATTAGGTGTGGTACATCTTATGTCTGCAGTAATGAAAGCAAAAGCAGAGTTATATCTCTTAGATATGTGGTTAGAAAATGGTAAAAATGTAGAATTTGCATGATTTAGAGTAGCATGTGTCTCTTTACAAAGAAAATAGTGTAAACATTTCAATAAGGAAGAGGATCATCTGAATTCAGCAATCTGTTATATACGACCACATACTAAGCCACTGGCAAATATAATGAAAACAGCAGGTCAGGATAATTCAGTGAAAGCTATGAAAGTATTTAAACTGACACATTTAGATGGTTTATATACTTCTCCAGGATAAGTGTGGGAGACAAACAGTGCTAATGGAAAAGTAAGACTACTTTCTACATACTAATTTCTACTCTGAAGTAAACTTATGCAAAACTTTGAGAGTGTTGCTACACAATATACTCTGACTAGCAAATCTTTTTACTCCACTGCATGATAGGCATCTTTATACTCTAGCTAATTCTGCAATTAAAAATCAGACACACAAAATACCCATTGAAAATGTCTTCCAATCCAAGTGCTGCCACATGTATTCTCTACAGGAAACAAGATCTGTGGTCAGATGACATTCTAATGGTATGTTCATATTAAACACAAATGTCAGTGCTTCAAAGAAATTTTGCAGGTTTCTGTTGCAGCATTGACAGTACACCTATAAATCAAAGTTTAAAAAGAAGGAAATACAAATAATCTTTTTTTTTTTTTCTCTGAAATGCATGATGACTACAGTGAACAGTCTAGTCATAATTATTTGTAACATGACTGGTCTTCACACAGCTTCCTTTCCTAATTTCTCCCTTTCCTCAAGATAAAAAGAAAAATAGAAAAGTTCAAGAGAATGTTAAACCAATAAAATACTCAAATGGGTTTATGTCTAGTTTTCAGTTTAACTCCAATAATATTTGGTGTGTAGATCTTTTAATTATAAAACTGATAATTATAGATTTAATCAGAAAAAGATTGTCATTTAAAAAACACTCACAACACATAACAACTGTTATGTAAAGAATTATATTGCCTGTGACCTGAAAATATCAGGTATTGAAATTAGAAATCTTCCTGGTAGCAAATGTTCATATTGTGTCATATTTGCACCTCATGTGTATCGTTGGAAAGTTTAAAATCAGTCTTTAGCAATATGTATGTACAATCTTTCCTTATGTTAAATTCCATTTAAGGAAAGGTTTGAGCACAAGTTTTATGGTTTTGAAATATTAATATAGGAATTATATATATACACACGTTTGTTTATTACAGCTAGTAAGAGTTTTATTTTTGCCTTGTGTTGAAATTTTTTTTTGTTAAAAAGAAAATACTTTTTATTAAAATATAAAACTTAAAGACAGCAGTGTTCTGTGGTTTTTATTTCATTTTTTAAAACAATTTTTTACAAGTTTTCTGGAAATTAGGTATTTTTAATTTTTAAGGAGCCTTATTGTGCAAAACTCCAATATTCCACTGAAAATGAAGTGGTGTGGAAATTTTCAGCCAATCCTGTTGTTTGTGTATTTGAAAGACCAATTGTTCTTAGCAAAGTACACATGGAAGAGAGCATCTTTCAATTTGCATCTCTGTGTCAAAACCCTCTGTTCTTTCCATCTTCCAATTGCTTTTCTGTTGATTAAAAAACATATACTGAACAGTGTGGTTGGAAGAACATTGAGTTCAAGGGGAGGAGTGGGTCAGCCAGGGGACATTCAACCTTATTAATAGTCATTTTATATGGATTCTAGATGTCACACACATTTCTGAGTGGAGGCTTTTCATTGGACAGAAAGATGGTAGAAACAGTATTCTAGCAAGAAAATGCAGTAGGTCTTTTTTGTGGTCTCAAGCACTGCCACACTGTAGTATATATTAAAGCTGCAGTGAAAAATTAAAAATATTTTTTTCTTGATATGTACTTAGATAAGACAGAGGAGATAATTAAATTACTTATGTTAAAAATATGGCATATGAAAAGATGTGGAGCTTCCAGAAAATATTAAAACAGATTCAGGATTTTTTCTTGTGGTGAACAGGAAATCCACCCCCTCCTATTGATATACTAAGGAATGCTTTGAAACACACACAAAGGAAGGGATAATTTAATTAGATATGCTACTGCTAGGAGACATACAGAACGAAAAAAGAAATTCCATGAAAAAAACAGTGTACTAATTAAAAATAACTAAAGACTACCAAATATTTATGCAAAGTTACTGTCTGTTCAGAAGCAGCCTTTTAAGTGTGTATATGTTTAAGTCACTGTAAGGCAGTCAGAAAAAAATCTTGCAAACTCAGCTAAGCTAAGTTGACTGGACATGAAATGGATTTACATGTGTGTGATATAATATTAGATACTTCAAGGTTACTGTTAGCAACTATAAAATATCTCAGACCTTGATCCTACAAAAAAAGGGGTTTCAGCTTTGTCAGCAGAAGTGATCTGAATGTTTATTCTACTTTTCACTATAATCTTTAGAACTGGCAGCTTAAATCACTGTTGGATGTCAATCTTCTCATTATGAAATATACATTTTAGCATCAATACAAAAAAACATTTAGAGGCCATCATTTATATTCATTAAAGTCAACTGCCAATATTTCAGAATAATTTTCTTGCTATGATTGACTTCATGATTTTATATCTATTGATACTATTGAGGCAAATTGCAAGTCCACCAGTTCATCATGATAAACCAACAGTATCATTCATTTATCCCTATTTTTTATTAAGATTCTTGGGTCCTGCCCTAATGTTGTTTAATTTAATTAAGAAATTAATCCCTATCTCCACCTTTTCTTTTAAGAATCTTTAAGTGTTGTATGGTTACTATTTTGCTACAGCGGTGATTCTTTTAAGAAATTATTCTGACACATTTGTAATTCACTTCTTTCTTCTTAGCATCTATATTGTTCATAATTTATAAAACAGTATTTTTAGCTAGTAGGGCTGAGATCTGCTGCCACCATAATCAGTGGAAAGATTCTTATTGGAGGCTAGAATCAGAAAATCTGTAATCACGGTGCACATTCTGGCCGCTCCTAAATTAATAAAGCAAAAATCTCAAGTATATTGTTTGCTCAAATAATATTCCAACATCATTAATTTTGTAGATATAGGGGTCATAGCTGGAGTTTTGGCAGCTTTTTGATTCTATGTGTAACTAAAACCACACATTTAAACCAGATGGAATTATGAAACAAAGTTTTTCATTGCAACTATTTCTTTTAACTAACCCAGTGAATGCTGCAAGAGAAATAATAATCACCACTCGAACAGTTTTGGCTGATGTGCTGGGGCAGCTGGCAGCAAAGAGTCTTTTTCCACAAAAAAAAATAAAGATATCTGGATTTCATAAAGTTTGTTAGTGAAGATCTGTGTGTGTTTTATATTTCATTTAGATCTCTAGCCTTTACTGATGGAATGATCTGTAAACATTTTTATCTTCAAAGCTCTATCAAACCAAACTGTCCTTTTGCCACTCCTGTTATGGTCTAAACTAATAGATAATATCTAACATAACTGATCAATAGCTATAATAAAGAATTAACATTTGCTGGTATCCAATAATTCATTAAAAATGCATATCAATGATACTTCAAATTAAGTATAATAGTTCTTTCATTCCCAATTCCATTTTTTTCTTTTGATAGATAAGCATGTTTTTGGGGGAAAAAGAAAAAAAAATGAGTTGGACACAATAGAAAACTCATGGACATAAATAAAAGTCAAAACCAAGTTTGTAACATAACCAGTAAAAATAAAAGAAAAACCTCAGCCAAGGTACTTCTATTCCGGAGTACATTCATTGGTTTTCGGATAAATGCTGCTACTGTGACATAAAGTAGCTAAACTCATTCACTGCTGGAGCTTAATACAACTGTAAACTTTTATGTAAAAATATATTGGATACCTACAAATGCCTACAACTACTGGCACTTTTACTGGCCTTTATTTGAGCTATTTTCCTTCAGTTATTACCTGACATTCTTTGTGACATTAATCAGATGTTTTCAATTACTTTTTGCATTGCTGCTGCTGGTTAGATCTTCTTTTAGTTCCATACCTCTAGCCTAATTGTAGATGACCAGCAATGGAGACTGAAAATACACAGATTTCAAGATAAATACCAAACCCCCTACCTCCCATGTGCTGCTCCATCTCTCTAACCTTTCTAAAGCATGAAGAATAGTATAGATATCCAACAGATGAAAACTTCTCAGAGTAGCTACTGTGAAGATATCAAAGGCAGAGAGTTAGAAGCAATCAGATCTGAGGATTGCTTGTCGGTGACAAATAGATTTAAAGGCAGAAGTTACATAGGAAGGCAATGTGTACATCCTCAGGTGCAGGCTACTGTGCTGTTTAGGAATATCCAGAATTTACATAATCAATCCTAAAATTACTTGCATTGTTTGTTTACTCATTTGGTTGGATTTTTCTTTCCATGCTGACAACGGCTGTTGATAAACTGATAGAAACCAGAAGAACGTAGGAATGTTGGAGGAACGAAAATATGCCCCTATAAAGGCATTTGGAAACATGAGGTCATGCATATTTTTGAAGAAATCTATCAGGATTAAAGGATAGTTCTTCACAGTTATACCTTTTAAAGTGTTTGGGATGCCAGACTGCCTTCAGGTCTGTGTTTCTTAGTTCTTCAAGTTTCCCCTATCACAACTGCTGCCGGTGCCTGTCACTCCCACTTGTAGAGGCTTCTATGGTCTACAGGCATTCTTTAATAGCATCAACATTTTCAACACAAAGTCTACCCATGTAGCAAAGCCAGAAAAATAGGTATGAATCAAATATCCTTCACTTTTGTAGATATCCTGAAAGCTTTTCTAGAAATCTATTTTTAAGCATCTATTTAAATTTAGACATGTAAGCACTGTTATCTTCTGATGGACATTCTTCTATTTACTATCTCAGGAGTCCTTTATTATCCAGACTACCAAATCTCTAGGAAAGTTCAAAAAAATTTGACTCTCCAGGACAATGACTAATTCCATACTATGTTTTATTTAATGCATTAATGTGGTATGTAGGAGATGTAGGAGATGTAGGGATGTGTTCTCTCTTCCCAATATTCTTTTTGTTCTTTATCCAAACATGGTCCTAATGCTAAGCACTCACTCAAGCAATGCTCCCTCAGACTTGCCCCTTTTTTAAACACTGTTGTTATATTCACAATCTTCTTATGGGTAAAAAGGGGAATGCATCTTATATGTAAAGCCAAGAATTTATCATTAGCATAATTAAACAGTTATTATTCATCCAGTCACAGTGATACTAGCAGATTCACAGTCTATATTGTCTAATTAATATAAAAAAAAAAATCATTAACAATAGTACAATTAAAAGTTGCTCTACAGGAAAAAGTCTCTTGATACTTCTACCAAGTACTCTACTTCTTGGTAATCTGCTTCTCTGTTCCACTTCCTGTTCCACTGCTCCTCTGGGTCTTAAACTCAAGAGTTTCAGTCAGGGCTGGAAAAGGGGTTCAGTGTCTTGAATCCTTCATCAGAAAGAGTAAGATATTAAAATTAGGTGGTTCTTCCTTCTCTTTACTGGAGACCTCTGCCATTGATGTAGACAATTTCTTTCTCCTCAGTTTTAGGTCTGTTTGGGGCCATATTTATCAAAAGTGTGTTCTATAGCATACTTTTCCCCTTATTCTTTCTATTTTGCTCTACAACACTCTGTTACATCTGAATTTAATATGTTCTTTTTTTTCCTGCTTATGTTGGATGCTTCTTCTCCATCTTTTCTGTTGCTCCTAAAATCAGTTTTGCCCAGCTCCAAAATTCCCATTGCCAAGAGTAGTTGAACACTGTTGAGTCACTGAAGACTCCAGCACCATCCTTCAAGGTGATACCCTAGGCCCTTACTCCTCCTTTATGCAGCATCATTATTTTGGGGTCATAGACAGTTCACTCTACACTGCATGATTACTTTTTATTCCTACCTATATATATATATTTTTTTTTTAATTGCAGATGTGCCAGTCCAGAATTATGCAAAACTCACCTAAATTAAAAAAGCTAATGTAATGGACTCCTGGTAGTTAGGTAATTGCTGTTAAAGTAAGCAAGTTAAAACAAAGCTTCAAGCAACAAATCAACACCAGAAAAAGTAAGTCTGTTGAACCCAGTCTTGAGGCTTGTTTTCTACTGCAGGGCAGCATTTTGATTCTTGCACTTTGAACTGTGCTAGTGGGGTCTCGCGAGAAGTCACTCTCCTGAGATGTAGATCAAAGCTCCCAAAAATTGAGATCTTGCTAGAATTTGTCTCCTACCTTCTGCACAATCAATCATCCTGAAGACATGAAAAATGTGATAGCCAGCAAAGGGCTACAAAGATGATTAGGGGATTAGAACATCTATCATACGAGGAAAGGCTTAGGGACTTGGGTGTCGTTAGTCTAGAGAAAAGAAGATTGAGGGGGGATCTTATTAATACTTACAAATACTTAAAGGGAGGATGCCAGGGGGATCGGAGCAGTCTTTTTTCAGTGATGCCCAGTGATAGGACTAGGGGTAATGGGCACAAGCTTGAACATAGGAAGTTCCATCTTAACATGAGAAGGAACTTCTTTACCTTGAGGGTAGTGGAGCACTGAAACAGGCTGCCCAGAGAGGTTGTGGAGTCTCCCACTCTGGAGACATTCAAACCCCGCCTGGACACTGTCCTGTGCAATCTGTTGTAGGTGACCCTGCTCTGGCAGGGGGGTTGGACTAGATGATCTCCAAAGGTCCCTTCCAACCCTGACCATTCTGTGATTCTGTGATTCTGTGATACTTTCTTTTTTTTTTTTAAAAAAAAAAAATCATCCTCAAATCTTTATCCTTAGAATGTTTGGGACAACCAGATTTAGGTGTCTAAGTTTTCCTGCTCATTCTCTGCATAGTCCCTGGAGAGTGACGGATGCTTTACATAGGTGGGCTGCTTCACCTGCTCTTTCAATAATCTTCCCTCTCCCAGATGAATCCATAGAAAACATTCAGTAAAGATGAACAACATTACCTTATCTAATGTTTACCTGCATCTGAAAGCTAGTGAGATGATCAAGTTGGGTGCATGCACTAGAAGTTGGAGCGCTTTTTTCCACAGTCAGTTCAGTTAAGGAGAAAAGAGTTTTTTTCATAATAACTTTGTTTTATTGTTGATTGAAGGGTTTTTTTTTTCCTTCTTTTTAGAACTAACTTTGTTTTTTGTACTGATTTTGTGGTGTCGTGTTTTAAAATGTAAGGTAGACCTTTGAGTCCTAATGATTCAGATTTGATTAGTCAGTATTGAAACATCAACCAAGGTGATAATACCTAGGTGATACCCAAATATAGGATGGCAGGGCCTCTAAGAGGTAGTTCTAACTTTTTTCTTCTATGTGCTTATTTGAAATTCTGTCCTACTTCCAATAAAACCAATGGTAAAATGTCCTTGTTTCAGTCATACAGAACAAGGAACCATAGGCATTATAATCCTCTGTCATACAGAGGATTAAAAGAGAGGTCCTTTTAATCTGACATTAATTTTCTAGTGTATAGTCATAGTAAAAGTAAAAGAAACCCCACAGGTAACAAACATAGGGAACATGATATTTACAGGAAATTTCTTCCTAGCCCCCAAATGGAGTTACCTCAGTCCCTGAAACAGGGGTTCGTATTCCTTCTAGAATTTTAAGCATAATGTAGATTACGTATATCTCATTTTCTGTATGATTTTCCACTATTTTCTCTTACTCATGATAAGATCAATGAGAACTTGAGGTAGCAAATCCCAAAGGCTAAACAATTATGTCTTTTTATCACATTTAAACTTGCCTTTTAATGTTTTCAGCTGTCACTCCTTGTTTTATGAAAAAAAAAGTAAATTTTATTTATAACTTCCAGTTTACATATTAATTGTGTTCTATGGCTAATGTCTGCTCTGTTCAACTTAAAAAACAATTTGAAAAAACCCTGCATATGTGGAGTCTTCCTCCATTTTCAATACTAATCTGAGTTCTTGGGCACTCTCCCTGAGTTAATAAACCCTTTTTTTTTTTTTTTTCAATTGACCTGTGAAAAACGAGAAATAGTGCCATGATGGGATATGCATATTCCAGATGTACACTATACATGAAGATAAAGAAAAGCTCAATTTTATTTTTTTTTTAAAGTATAATCAACTTGCCAATAGTCTCTATCTTTGATTTGCAAATAGAAATCTTCCATATATTTGGAGAAAATAACAAACAAGCACATTGGTGATGGTATCTGTATTACCTCTGCTGAAGAAAAGGTCAACAGCTCTATCACATATCTTAAGTTTTAAACTGTTTCACAATTTTCAATAGTTGCGTATCAATTTTTGGACAGCAAATACAATTTTATGACAGGTGACCTTATCCTTGTCAGAAAGAGTTGTACGTTAGAGCTGTACATCAAAATGAAATACATTCTTTAATAATTCTGTCACTGTTACTAGGTTAGAATAGCATACCCTCATCTAATGCATACCATTTACCTTTGAAGACTTAGGTTCAAAAAAGTGAAAACAAATAATACAATAAAAAGCTGTTATATAGCAGCATTATTTACTTTAAGGTAAAATTCAGAAACGGCTTCCAGTAAGACAATTTTTTCAGTATCTTGACTTAAAAAAGTATTGGCAATCTGTTCTCCAGTGTATTTCTTTTTGTACAAACACTGTTTTCCATTTTAATTGTTACCCTATTTATCCTAGGAAGAACAAAGCAATGCTTCTTTAGCTGGAATTTTGTATCAAGCCTACCAAGTTATCTATATTTCTTGAAAGGAAGTAACTATAATATTATGTTATACTAATCAAGGTACTCAACCCTAATCCAAACCAGCCTATTTTACTGTAATTCATCTAGCTCTACCGTATTGTAGCTACTCCTTGAAGTGTATGCTCATAACATTTTGACTTAGATTTGGTTTTGTCTTTGGACACAATGTTATATGATTTATCTGTTGACAGATTTATTTCTTCAAATTAAGTCTTTGAACACTGCCTCTTTTAATGTATGCTCAAATTGTTAAATTTTACATTATATTTGAAAATGTAAATTACAAAATTAATTATGTATCTGTTTTTAAATAACTTCTCGAAACTGGCTTAGTCAACAATCTTTAACAAATGTTCTCCAACAACGATCTCCAATCAGGAACAAATTGCATTTCCATCAATGCTTACGTTGTCCTGTTTCTCTCTAAATTTGAGATATGTAGATTTGATGGATGGGCTGTTTGGTGGATGAGGAATTGTTTGGATGGTCACAACCAGAAGGTAGTGGTCAATCACTCAATGTCCAGATGGAGATTCGTGACAAGTGGTGTCCCTCAGGGCTCTGTATTGCAACCAGTACTCTTTAGTATCTTCATCAAGGCCATAGACAGTGGGATCGAGTGCATTCTCAGCAAGTTTGCAGATGACACTAAGGGGAATGGTGCAAATGGCACACCTGAGGGATGGGATGCCATCCAGAGCAACTTGGACAAGTTCAAGAAGTGGCCCATGTGAACCTCATGAGGTTCAACAAGGCCAAATGCAAGGGTCCTGCGCCTGGGTGATGGCAGCCCCTGGTATCAATACAGGCTGGGGGATGAAGGGATTGAGAGCAGCTCTGCTGAGAAAGACTTGGGGGTACTGGTGAGTAAAAAGCTAGACATGAGTCAGCAATGTGCACTCACAGCCCAGAAAGCCAAGTGTATCCTGGGTTACATCAAAAGAAGCATGGCCAGCAGGTCAAGTGAGTTGATTCTGCCCCTCTACTCCACTTTGGTGAGACCCCACCTGGAGTACTGTGTCAAGTTGTGGCGCTCTTAGCACAGGAAACACAAGGACCTGTTGAAGCAGATCCAGAGGAGGGCCATGGAAATGATCAGAGGGATGGAACACCTCTCCTATGAAGAACGGTTGAGACAGTTGAGGTTATTCAGCCTGGAGCAGAGAAGGCTCTGGGGAGACCTTATTGGGGTCTTTCGATACTTGAAGGGGGGCTTATAAGAAAGATAGGGACAAACTTTTAGCAGTGCCTGTTGCAACAGGACTAGGGGTAATGGTTTTAAACTAAAAGAGGGTAGACTTAGACTAGATACTAGGAAAAATTTTTTACAATGAGGGTGGTGAAACACTGGAACAGGTTGCCCAGAGAGGTGGTAGATGCGCCACCCCTGGAAACATTCAAGGTCAGGTCGGATAGGGCTCTGAGCAACCTGATCTAGTTGAAGATATCCCTGCTCATTACAGTAGGGTTGTACTCAACAACCTTTAAAGGTCCATTCCAATCCAAACTATTCCATGGTTTTCTATAAGTATTCACTGTTGCTGCAGTACACAATGAATCCATTCCAGGACATGGAACAAATGTATAGCTGAGAATTTGAGTGACTTCTAGAATTACTCCAACCTCAAAAATGGCAAACAAGTCATGTCTTTGCCAGGTGATGAATTTATGTTGAGTGTCTCGCTATAAAACAAAAATGTCTCTTGAAGTCCCTGAAAAGAATCCTTCCTCCCAATGACATGTCAGAATTCAGTTAGACTCAAAAATTCAGACCTTGAGATTAGACTTAATTTAGAGTACAAAAAGAAGATGATGGGACCTTATGTCTCTCCAGTGCAGAGAAATAGTTTGACGGTAAAATATGGCAGTCTTCAGCCACATCCTCAAACTGACTGAAGGGATGATGATGGGGTACCAGCCTACATTTCACTCCAGTTGTCCTGGTCTGTGGAAAGATTCCAAAGGCAAATGTGGAACTTACAATGGAAGTTAGATAGGTATATAACCTTTTTTCACCGTTTTCAGAGAAGTATAGCTTACATACCTGGTCAAAAGGCATCAGGATTTTTCTGTGCTTTTTGATTCAGACTCCTTTTTGATAATTAAACACACACCAGAGACTCTGTGATATCTAAATTACACTAGAAGATAAACTAAGTATTCAGAAAGGGATACATGCATCATTTAAAGTATCAACTGGTTCTCCTCAGGAAAAGATGCTGCAAAACATTAAGATAAGTGGTCTTGCAAAACTTCTGAAATCAAACAGGTACTTTGGAATTTTAAACAAAATTAGCTAGGTGTAATGGAAGTTACTGTTTCAGACATTTATTATTCATTGATTGTATTTCAGAAGTCACGTTCCTCTACGATTTTTTTTTTTTTTTTTTTTTGGCACTCAGCAAATGTCCTCTGAAAAGATAATTAGTAAGGACAGAAATCTGGAAGGACACAACAGACACAGCTTGAGACACTCATTTTCTACCTGTTGAGAATGCAGTGGCTGTGCGCTTTCCTTGCGGTGTTCTGAATCACACAATCTAATAAAGGTAATTGAAAGCTGAAAGAAAGACAGAGAAGATGAACAGTAGCAACACATACCTGGGAACATCACATATAACATTGATCTCAGTCAGCCTAGATACAGATGACAGAACATGATGATGTAAGATTTGTAATTGCAATATCATCTTATGAACAAAGATGTATGGATATTTAAAGCTGTAAAATTACTTGTTTTAGTTGTTCATTACCCACATCCTTCTTCTTGCTTTTATGACACTACCTAACAATATTTTAAAATAGAGACAGCATCATGCTATTTTCAAAACCACAAAAACGATTTCTATTTTTGTCTAATTGTGGGAAGGGAAGGGAAGGGAAATCATGCTAGAGATTTAATACAGGGGAAAGAGAAGGAGGGAAAAAACCCAAGCAACAAAGCAATCACAAAAGTTTCTTCTCTAAAAACAAGCACCAAGTATCTTTACTCAAATTATGAAATGAAACATGAAGCTGAGATAAATTACATAAACTGTAAGACACAGTCTACTGATTTGCTATACTTAGACATGTTAAATGGGCAAGCAAGCCCAGAAATTCTACCTTGTGTTTCAAGAAGATAAATAATATATTTAATACATGTTTTCTGGCGTACTTAGGTGATTCACTTGTCGCAGTGGTTGAATTTTATTGAACAGTTTAATCAGATAGAAGAGTTTTACATATAGATAAATACAGACACAGATTTTTTAATGAAGAGATATATTTAGTCTGTAAGAATGAATGTAAGTAGTAAGAATAAATACAATGAATGCATGTGCATTGTAAGTATTTGGTAATGAAAGAGGGGAAGAACTGGGAGCATACAATGAAAATTTGAAAATCCATTAATGACTCAAATGCCGGCAGCTCCATATTCATACAGGGTTTTAATCCCTGTTAGGTGGGGATGCTTTTCATAATTCCATGATTTCCCTCTCAAAGTCTACCAAATGCTCCTTGGTCAAGGTCTGTACTAAACTTTGTTGTTGTGTGAAGAATCAGAAACAATTCTGGAAACAGGAATCATACTCCAATATTTTATGCAACAGGTTTATAACTAATTTCTTCTTGCTCTTATTCCATTCACCCACATGTTAATCTTAGTTCATTAATCTTGAAAAAATAGTAGAATTGTCATCCCTTTAGTGCTTTGGCTTGCAGCAGATACTCCACCTGAAAGTCAGTGGCAGATAAACAGCTCCAAAAATCTATTTTAAGAATAAGCTACATAATGATGGCAAACCCTTAACTGCTTAGAGGTAATGAAGACAAAGGTCCTTCTTCCTTTTTCCTCCTTTCTTCTGTCCTTATTCCTTGCTTTGCAATTCCACTGGATTCCCACACACTTCCACTGGTGCTTTCTGCAAGTCTGTGTAACAATCCCTCAGGTTGACTTTGTAGCAAGGCTAAGAAGTCGAATCAGCTGACAGCAGGCTCTGAAAAGTGCCAGAGTTGGTGCAAGGTATGTGGCAATAGCTTGTGACTGGAAGCAGGCAGCAGGAGGGTGGTAGAAATCAACCTTGCAGTAGTGAGAAGCTACTGGACCTACTTAATTTGTACCAGGAGTGATTCAGTTAAGATCACGTAACAGGTATGTTAGAGAGCAATAAAAACCAAAACAGAGGAACTTTGTTCTGAATTTTCCTCTTTAACAACATGACTTCTGTTCCCCCCAGTAATAAAATCTTGTGTGCCAATTTATGTGTGCCATGTTTTACTGTACAGCTGTGTGCCATAGAGAGTTTTAATAAGACATCGTACCCTTTATGTCTTAAGAAGTATAATAGTAGTCAATGCAATCTACATATCTGTTTCAGCTTCATAACATGAAGTAGGACAGGAAAGGAAATATTTTTTTTTTTTTTTTTAGAAATTAGGTGAAGTTCTCATTTAAATGTCATGCTTTGTATGACCAATATTCCATAATCAATCATCTATAACCCAATGTTTGTTTCTAGCTCACCATCAGGATCTTTCAGAAAAAAAAAAAAAAAAAAAAAAAAGTCTTGTTAGAGAAATGGAGGCAGAAGGGAAATCTGTAAAACTTACAAAATAATAAGGGATTGGTCATTTCAGGATGAATAAGTCAAACCAAATACAATTGCATACAATTTCATGCCAGTTCTCCAGCTCTGAGCTTCTATGCTTTGGTTAAAAAAAAAGTCAAGCCCACCCTAAATGAGTCATATTTCTCTTAATTTCTTAATAGAAAACTTTTATTTAAGATAACTGCCTTTTTTACTACTATTTTCTTTTCTAAAGGTTGAATAGAGGATTTTTAAAAGTCTTTAAGACTAAAACATTCAATCTTTTCTACTTTTTTCCCCCTTTCTTCACTCAAAATCATACAAGGAAAGTAATGTTGAATGTTCATAACACTATCTTTAATTACTACACTTGAGGCTAAACCCCACACCCAAACACTCCTGAATGCTGGGGGAGTAAGTGTGGATCTGAGTTATTTCTGACTCTCAGCTAGAGTACTTAGACTGTGCTAGTGCTGCTTTCTAAGTTCATTTCATAATTTCATTTCTTTCATCTAAACACACGTGTACTAGCAGGGCAGGGCTTACTGGCAGCAAACTTTCCTCTCAATGAGGTCAGTCTCTGATGCTGAAAATGGTGGATAATGGAGAGGGAGGCTTCAAAGGGAACATCAAGACATTTTGAGAGCAACAGGGGCAAATTTAAGGGAGTTAATTGACACTGCCATAAAAATGGGAAACACCTGAGCAAATACATCAGATCAAAAGGGAAAGAAATGGCCTGCAGAAAATCAGAAGGAAAAGGAAAAGGGAAAATAAAATGCATTCCAAAACTTAAGAAACTCTGCATGTAGCTTTGTTACATTTGTTATAGAAGTGCAATCAAGCTGCAAAAATCAGATTTTGTACACCCCAGAGTTCAGGGTATTAAATCTAGTGTTTTGATTCACACTCTTTTATACCTGATAGCATAGGCTTACTGAAGAAAAATAATTGACTATGCCCTCTGATAACTAAAACTTTACCACTGAAGAGCTTTTGCCCTTAATATTCTAAAGATAAAAACATATTTTCCTCACTCAGTAGGGAATTCATATGAAGTTTGATTATTTTTTCCACTATTTTTCCTTCTAAAATATCTAGATATTTGTTCTAGCTACACTTAAGGTATGTTTATGAATGACAAAGTTAACGTTTTGTAGGACATACAACTCTCTTACCAGTTGGCAATAAAAGGATGAAATTTCTCTGCCCCTCCTCTTCAATGAAAATGAAATCATGTTTGGTTTTGCTTAAATTTTATTTTATTTTCAAGTCCTAGAATACCGAATTCTTAAAAAAAAAAAAAAGTAAGAGCATGAAAGGAAGAACAAAAATTAGAGGAAATGACACCAAACACACAGAGGGCCAGATACTGAAAATAATCTTGATAAGATGCAATAAAACGCTTTTTAATGTCTGTGCATATATATATATATCTTTAATTGCATATATATGCGCAATTGTTTTCCGTCACATTTTAGTCTCTTCCCTTTATCTTCATTTTATCTGCTTAATTGCCAGATCTTCTGCACAGCGAGCTTGTTTTCATAGTTACTGCAAAGCACCGACCACCTTTAGAGTGCTATAAAAATAATAATAAGACATGCATCATTTCTGGAAGGTGATTACTCTGAAAAGAGTATGTCACCCAGCAGTCACTTCCTAACTAATGATTACTGAGCTACCTTCATAATCAGAGGTGCCTCCAAAACTTTGTAGTTAAATATGTAATATGCCAATTTTTGTTGTAGCTAACACAGCGACTATTAAACACCCCCCTTACCTAAGCTTTTTAACATTCTGGGCAATTGGAATTTTAATTTTGAACATCATAACTAATTCTTAGTTATGATAAATATAAAGTTAAAATATGAGTGACTTAAAAAGTGTATTACTTGTAAATGGTGTAGAGCTCTTCATCTAGAGTAATTTTTCTTTCCAACGGATGAGCCCAATTGAAAATCCTGGCCACTCCCTGGTCCTAAAAACCTACTCACCATCACTTCCCAAACTCTGGGAATTCGGGACAGACTGTCAAATACAGCAGACCTTATGGATTTAAGTAAGTAAGAGAAATCAAACTAAATAGCTGTTGCATGCAAGATCTAAGGGACCTTTCAGCTGGCTCTTCTGCGTGTGCTGAACTTCCTACAGTGTCACTGTACCCATAGCTCCCCATTCTCTCATGTCAAGGCCAGGCAACCAGTCACAGAAGCAGGATAATGTTGGTTACGTTATAGACAATGTTATGACTTGGCAAACTGTGGAATTCCCATTAGTTGAAACATTTATTAAAATTGAGGAGAATGGTGGTTTGTTTCTTTTTTAAAAAATATCCAATTTCAAACCACATGGCTAGAGTATATTTTAGGGCCCATTCTGAAATGTAGACAGGTACCTTTGATGAATAAGTCTTTCTTTTGTAGGCAGATGTCTCTGAAACTATGACAGAAAAGATACAATAAAAGCCTGTCTTTTCTGTCCTTTGGCCATACAATCTTGGCCTCCAGGAATTCAGTAGACCTTTCTTCATTAGCTATGGTAAATGTTAGAATTATGTAATTGTAATACCCAGATTCCTGGTGGTGTGTGCAGAAACTCAAAATTGTAGTGGAAAGCAAGAGTATTTAAGTATCCATCTTCCACTGTATATGGATTTTTAAAATGGTCTTTTTATAACATCACATTGGAGTAAAAACTATGGGAACAAGTATCAATAGTGAAAACATCGACACTACAGCACTCTGGGTCTTTTGAGCTACTGGCTCATCAAGAGACACAACTTTGAATATGCTCCTTTTAGTTGCTTACGCCACAGACAGTGTCAAGTTATATAAGCCGTTATTAGCCATGGTCTCTGCTCTCAGACTATCACAAGCACGAGGAAAGGGATTAACATTCACACTGGCATTAACTGTCATTAGTCCACAGAAATGGAGTTGTACACATACCCAAATATAGGACTAAATATACCAAACACTTATGACTCAGGAGTTAAAAATACATTGACCCAGGAAATAAAATATAAAATAAGAAAAAACAGAAACAAAAAAAAAATCTATCTAGTTTCGGAAAACTGCTTTCTGGTAAATAAAAGCAAGGCCAGAGGTAACATCACAGGAAAAAAATAAATGTTCATTTAACTGCAGATATTGACAGTGCACTTAATGTGACTAGCCATACATATCCAGTGGCATTTAACACATCCCTCTTGAGAATTCATATGGGGCTGTCAGATAGGACACATGAACTACAGGAGACCTATGCCATTCTGGACCAATAACTGGCAGTCAGGCAGGAAAAGGACGAGAGAATATAACATGCTTCACTTAAATAAACTTAGATTTATCTGTGTGTGCATATGTATTTTTGTGTGTGAGTGTATATATGTATTTATATAAACACTATATGTACATGCGTGCAACTTCATGTAATTTTATGTTAATGTATAAATTAAACAGAAAAATTAAATTTTCAATTTTTTTTAACTCCGTTAAACGAACCAGGTTTTTAGAGTACAAAGATGGAAAAGGACTGTTTACAGAACAGGAACAGAAATAATCCAAAAGTATTTTTACTAAATCAGACTCAGAGTATTTTTTCATTGTTTTCCTGTCTTGAACTTCACACATTCCCAGTACTTGCCATTTACTATAAAAACAATGCATTTTTTCTGTAAAACTGGAATAGTAATATCTAATAATTAGCAAGCGAACATCCAGGTACTAAGACAAAACTGCAGACAAACTTTGAAACTAAAAATAGAATACATGAGTACTACATGATATAATCATAGAATCAAATTTGGGTTGGAAGGGACATATAAAGGTTATTGAGTCCAATCCCCCTGCAATGAGCAGGGACATCTTCAACTACATGAGATTGCTCAGAGCCCTGTCCAACCTGAACTTGAATGTTTCCAGGGATGGCACCTTCACCTCTCTGAGCAACCTGTTTCAGTGTTTCACCACTCTCACTGGAGAAAAGCTCTTTTCCTAATATCTAATCTAAATCAACCCTCTTTCGGTTTAAAACCATTACCCCTCATCCTATCACTACAATCCCTCATAAAAAAGCCCTCACCAGCTCTCCTGTAGGCCCCCTTTAGGTACTGGAAGGCCGCTATAAGGTTTCCACAGACCCTTCTCTTCTCCAGGCTGAACAACCCTAACTCTCTCAGCCTTTCTTCGTAGGAGAGGTGTTTCAACCCTCCGATCATTTTTGTGGCTCTCCTCTGGACCATCTCCAATAGGTTCTTCTCTTTCTTGTGTGAGGGCTCCAGAGCTGGTTGCAATACTCCAAGTGGGGTCTTACCAGATCAGAGTAGAGGGGATTCACAGCCATACCAGACTCCTGATTGACTTAATCACATCTATACCTACTAACATTGCCTACATACAAAATTAAGTTTAGGGTCTATGTTCCTCACCAGAATCTAGCCACATAGCAGACTCTAGATCAGCTAGCTTCAGCTAATGTCTGGTTCCTCCATACACCACTTCTGCTGAGAAGAACTATTCTTAAGGCATATTACAGTACAGAGAGTGTCAGCACTAATTGAGAGTCTGTCTCACCCTTTGCTACTCAGCACTAGCTGAGCATGAGTGTTTTTACCTACAGTATCAGATGAATGTCATCCATTGAATTCACCGGACTTTGAGAAAGGAAGGAGATGAAACTCTGCTTTGCTGTGTTATCCGCTAACCTGTTTAACACTAGATTTAGTCTAGAATAGAGAAACTGGGAGGATGTCAGTGCATCGACAAGTTCAATTCTTTGGCATCACAAAGACTATGTTAAATAAATGTATTTCCCTCTGTATTGTAATGAGTTTAGACATTTTAATCTGCTAATTCTTTTGGGACAATATTGAAGTTGAAGGTAAGATAGATGAGAGAGCAATACGAAAATTTCATAAGTATATTTTTAGAATCTAATCCAGGAAAACACTGAAAATTGTTCAACAGGAAAGATGGAGTGAGAGAAAGGACTCAGCAGGGGCCACATGGGTGCAGAGACACATTTGGTTTTAGGTCTCATATTAAGCTTGCCATATGCATCAAGTTTATCTTAGATTAGATTTTTGGTTTCATACAAATTAACTTCAGAAATAGGAAATATTTTCAGTTTGCCTATTTCAGGAAAAAGAACGGGATAGGTCTTCCTCAAGACTCTGGGTCTTGGTGTCCTAATATTGTTAATAATGCTTATTGCTACTAGATCCCACTCAGATCATATTTTGGAATGACATTCCTTTTCAGTAGCATATCACAGTCCTTCTGTGATAACTACCGTATACAATTTCTTCTTCTTAAGCTTATAACAAAAATTCTTGCTAGTAGTCCTTGCACTGTGGACTGTTAGATTTCAACACATTTTGTTAACTGATATAATCTAGAAAATTAGCATAATCCACCCTTTATGGACAGCTCGGAATCTTCAAAAACCTTCATCTGTGCCTGCCTCACCTGCCTCTTGCTATGCCTTAGTATCAGGCTGTTCATATCAACCTTCATTCCAGGAAGTTATTTCTCAGGAACACAGCTTGACCCCACTCTGAAAAGATTTTTTGTTTGTTTGTTTTTTTAATTCTTGCATCCCAGTAATCAAATATCTCTGAACTGTTCGCATAGCTCTAATATGGCTTCTAATCTTTAAAAATCTTTAAAAGCTCTTTATTTCTGTGCCCTTAGGAAGTGTCCCGAGCTTCCATTTCTACAGCTGGGTATACTCACACTTTTCCTCTTAACAGTGTTGGTTATCCCACTGGCAATGCAGTTCAGTAACATTTTCCCCACTGTTATATCCATTTCAACCTTAGGTGTAACTTAGCAAGATTCGTCACCTTGTTCCTGGCAGACAGCAGAAAGTTCAATTTCCTGAATCAGCTCTAGGGTCAGACTGCGAATTTTTCCTAACATGCAGGTTTTAGTAATGCAAATTTGACCTTCCTGATGTGGATGTGAATTTCCGGTCTTTCATCTTCTGTTCTTTTACAATATAATCCTGTCTTCAGCTCTAACTTTCTTGCTACTATTGATAAACGTTTTTCTTTTGTGGAGTAGGGTTTTGGTTTTTTGTTTGTTTGCTTGTTTTTAATTTATTTATTGATACATTGCTTTTCTGTTCCTGACCTCTTTTTTTTTTTTCCTTTTTCCTTTTTTTTTTTTTTTAATTTTTGCTTCCCTGTTCATGGTATCATTTTCCTTTTTGTTTCAAACATTTAACAAAAGTAACATGGTCTTATGTGACTGTTTAGATAGGAAAAAAAATGACAAAGTTGTTGCTGATGATATCCTACTAGTATAGTAATAAAGTACATAACTCTATTTCTTTGTAAAAAGCAGAAATTTTAGGAAATTAATGTTTTTAGTATCTCTGACCTAAGCTAGTTTTAACTGTACTTTGCAGAAGTCAATGTTATATGGTGCAAAGCAGTTTGAAGTCAGGCAATGAATCCTTTCCCAGCTCCTTGGATTAGATCAATATAGGAGTCAAAAAGCATGAGTCCAGAGTCTCTTTGCAAACTGTTATCCCCAAAAACTGTCTCTCAGTGCTGTTGTCTTAGGCTCAAGTGCCCAAGACTTGCACCAGCAGTGCTCTGGCATCCTCTGTCAGACACCTTTTGCATCTCCTTCATAACCAGAAAGGTTATTTACCAATGAAACAGGCTCCATCTACATGAAGGCTGCATCTTTACTTTTGGAAAAAAAATACTGTGCAAGGAGAGGAAATTGTTAGTGTGGCTCTTATCTAATTATATTTCTGTCCCATTAAGTACTTAGCCAAACTACTTTAGGATTTTCTACTTCATTGTTTACTTTCTTTCAGTATTGCTTACCTGTCCGTCCCTTTACTCTTCTCAAAAGTATTTTTGAGGCAGGTCAAGAAATACGGGGACAGGAGTTCATTGTGAAATGCTTAATATGTTTTGCTGTTTACTTGGATGGAGCCAGACAACCCAGAATGGCATACATTTTACAGTTTAGGGAAGTGTAGAAATAAACCGGTTGTAGGAGTAGACTCACAGAGAGCATTTCACATCTCTGTGTCTCTGAAGATAAAAACTTCTGCACTTTCTCAGTATCATTTTGTTTTTCAGTCAGAATTCCCGACTCTCTTATTTGCAAAACAACTACGAATCAGTTTCAGATTGACAGCTGTGAGTTGATTACAGATAATCAACAGAGAAATGCCTTTAGGGCAATGAAACTAGTGAGGGGTCTGGAGCACATGTCCTGTGAGGAGTGGCTAAGGGAACTGGGGTTGTTTTGCCTGGAGAAAAGGAGGCACAGGGGAGACCTTATCACTCTCTACAACTACCTGAAAGGAGGTTGCAGAGAGGTGGGAGTCGACCTGTTCTGTCAAGTAACAGGTGATAGATCAAAAGAAAATGGCTTCAGGTTGCACCAAGGGAAGTTTAGATTGGATATTAGGAAGAATTTCTTTTCTGGAAGGGTTATCAAGCATTGGAACCTGTTAGCCAGGCCTGTGGTGGAGTCCCCATCCCTGGAGGCATTTAAGGTTCATGTAGATATAGCGCTCAGGGACATGGTTTAGTGGTGGGCTTGTCAGTGTTAAGTCAATGAATGGACTAGATGATCTTACAGGTCTTTTCCAATCTAGGAGATTCTGAGATTCTGTGATTCTGTGATTTGTAAATACATCAGTTTTTATTCAAAGAGTTTAGTTAGACCATCCTACTAACGAGAGACAAAAACAAGCTGAGAAGCATGCTGTGCTTCAGGCTTCTGCAGTGGTCTTTTGTGGGTGCTAGATAGTTGTGTAGGCCAAAAGACATCAGTTTGAATTGCAATGGGCCTTTTCTTATTGCTGAAGGAGATTTTCCTCCTCTTCTTACCTCAGTTTCCCAAATCTGTGATCCAGTGCTGATCACAATGCTGATTACAGAATTAAAGCTATTGACAATTCATGGGAAGTCAGCAAGTTTATCTAGTGTTAACTCAGAATCTGGTGGTAATTTTATGTTCCTTTGTTTTTTCTCAAAAATGAGGGTAAGGCCAGGGTGAACACTCTAGGCTTTTTTCAACCTTTTGGGAAGTCTGCTTTGTATGAGCAAATAGTCAAATATTTACTTAATAGGTCAGTATTCCTCAATACAACATCTCTCTGAGTCCACACTAGCATATCCTATGGCCTTGACAGATCAGGGGTCTTGACTCCAGGTTCCTGACTTCTAAGAAAAAAAATCTCAGAATATTTTACAGCCCCACAGAAAGTGACATATTCTAGATCCAGGTGTACTGTTTGAAGGAAACACATTTTTCAACTGCTTGTCATCAGTTTACATTGCCAGCAGTTGGCGGAATCACTTGGTCATTCTTCTTCTTAAAAGACACATGACCATCTCTGCAAAACTGTTTAAAAAAAAATAAATATTGCTACTGTCCTTGTGAGGAGGGGGTAAATAGAATATACTACAGTAATGTTTTTTAAATGGAAAATATTTAACAACATTTAATCCAAAGGAACGATGTTGGAAGATATAATGCAGAAGACTTCAAGTTGAAAGCTTGTGTTGCTGTTTGCAAGTATACATAGGTCTCATGACATGTTATTTCTATGGCCATTTGTTACATTCTCACAAAGTATCCGGTTATACAGAAATACTATTTTCCAGAGTGCTTTTAACAGAACACAATTATTGTATTAATCAATAGCTATCTTCTTCAAAAAGACCAAACTCTTAAAATTGAGGTCCTTAGAAACTCTATCTGTATCATTTACAGCATTGAGCAATGAAGAGAATTAATTATTTTGCATTGCAGTTAAATAAAGTCTGTTCCATGCATCCAAGAAACAGCAATAAAGTATTTAGGGTATTTGATTATTTTTTTTTTTTTTTAACTGTCATTTGGGTTTGAACAACCCATCTTAAAGAATAAGTGGCTAGAGAATAGTTTGGCACAAATAATCTTCAAATCATGGACAACTCTCTACTATGCAACAAAGAGACACATTTCAAAAGGAAATTATAATTATTCCCCTTTTACAAGCTAGGCAGTTGTACTTCTGAAACACCATGGCTTTTAAGTGGGAGCTAAATTAATCTTTATTAATCCTTGTTATCATGATTGCATAATGTCTGGATTTAAATGTCTGATGTACAGCTCTCTGTTTCCTGCTTCTCTGGCAATCAGAAGTGTGAAAATAAACCTTACACTTTAAAAGAAACACTTCATTTGAAAAAAAATAGATATAATCATCTGCACTATTGAAAAAAAAAGGTTTTACTTCACACAAGAATAAATATACAGCATGTCAGAGTTTCAGACTTGCTATTTTATGTTAAAATATGCACTGCTACATGTCAGAGCTGTGAAAATGGGAGGTAAAACAAGAAGGCAGTTGGCCAAATAGGTAAAGCAAGATTTTTTTTCCATTAAGATTTTTATTTTTTGAGAATATTGCTCCTAAAATTTAATTACAGCATTTAAAACACCCTCTAAAATGGTCTCTGTGTGCCCTACTGAAACTTCAAGCTACCCTAATTAATGATTAGATCAGAGTCAAAAAACAAAAACAGGTTTGAGTTTGGGTCTTCTTGTGTTTTTTTACAAGCTTCTATGCTGCAGAAATGAGCCATAATTCACATAACCACTTTCAAACAACAGACACAGTGTATAATGCCATTTAAAATACTTTCTACAGACACATCATTAGTTTAGAATTAGGTTTACATTAACTTTACCATTGCAAATCTAATTGTTGAGGAGAAGAGGGGTTCTAACTTTATTGCAAACATGTTCTGCCTTAACAGGCTTAAAAGACTACTCAGCTGGAACATATTTCTTACTTAAGTACATTAATTATCAGAAATGAATGCATAGTTTAGGCTTAAAAAATACCGTCAAAAGAATATTTTCCCAAGCTCTGTTTGGGCTCTTAAAATAAAAGTTAATTAAAATTATTACAATTTAAATTCTATTTGGTATTACATAGTTAATACAATGAGTAATGAAAGTATATTTCTCTCACTCTAAGGTTGTTTGCTTGTTTGTTTGTTTTAATTTGGGATGTTGTGGGAAGTGAATTTGAACTGTAGTTTCACACTATATGGATGAAATGCATAGTATAAACAACTGAAGCCACATTTCCAGAGAAAAACTGACTATTGACTCTTGTTTAGACAAGTAAGTTGATACAAGATTTTTACCAATTCAAGTACAATGTGCTGTGAAAAATGTATATTTACTGTTTAATGATAACACAGACCTTGTGCAAATGTCTTTTACAGCCTTTTCTGTCTCCAGTGGCTCATTCATGATCAATCATAGAATCATAGAATTGTCTAGGTTGGAAGGGACCTTTAAGATCACTGAGTCAAACCATCAGCCTAACACTGCCAAACCCACCACTAAACCATGTCCCTAAGCACCACGTCTACCTGTCTTTTAAATACCTCCAGGGATGGTCAACAATTGTTTAAAGTTTCTCTAAGTAGCTGCTTCTTAACAGTTGACATAATGCATTGGACAAGATTACCTATATCTACACTGACATAACGAGCTGTTCCTAAGAACAATTTCCATATCAATAAACTAGCTTAGATTACATGCAAACCAGCTTCATTTCTATCACTGCCCTGTTGCATCTCCAATGCACTATCAAGCAGGGACAGCCTTGACAATGGGTACATCATTGTCTTTGCTACAAGTCATAGGAATTCTCCCCAGCATTTGCAGCACTACACATGACCTACAAGATCTTCTCAGCATTAAATTACATATCACTATGCAACATGCTGTGTGCTCCATAGACTTTGCACAGACAGAACCTTTGAAAGCTTTACCCATTCTTATGTTGTACAGTTTTGAAGCATGCAACAGGAGGCAGAATTCTCACAGAGACAAAGATTTTCCAATTGAAAAGTCAGGAAGCATGTTTCTATCTTGCTGAAACAAATGGCCATTATTTCTTTTTCTATATGTAGGAAAAAAATTAAATCTTATATATATTTATTGATTGCTGAAACCTTATACATACTTGAAGGGTTTTATTGCATTTCCTTTCAAGCCATATAACAGCACTAGTAAACTCTAAAATCAAGCATTGCAACTAAAATACTGTTGTCATTCCCACACTGGGTATAGTGGTTTGTCCATTTCTACCGTAGCACTTAGGAACGTTTCTTCTGTGTTCCACTGCTGTATATAAACTTCTTACCTTTGAGTTCACCTTTCTTCATAACCGAGCAGACCTAAGTGAATTCCTCTTAAGAATAGTTTAAGAAGATAATACTTACTAGCAGTTTGTTATAACCTCCTGAGGGGCTGGGAACGGATATTCTCCTCTGAGTGATTCTAGTTAGCCTCCAAGTAATGCCAAACAAACCAGTTTGAACCATATAATTTAAATAATTCTCAGGGAACTAAAAATACATATGAAGTCAGATGCTCCATTTCATCTGAGAAGAAGTCGTCAACAACTTGACATACTTGCTTCTTAAAATGTTCCGCAAGTGTAATTGATGTAAATCCATCGTAGTGTGAAGGCAAATAGGCTAGATTGAACCAAATCTACAGATGTTTTACACTAATCTGGTCTGACTTTGTTGTGAGATATTAGAGATATTCTATTCTATGAGTAAAAGTGTTCATACAGTGATTACATAGCTTCTCAGTTAAGAAACAAAAACTTGCAAAAAAACACTGCATTTTATGCCGATAAATGTGAAGTAGCAAGTTCAGTATTAAGAGTAGGGTTTTGGTTTACGTTTTGCCTGCCCCAGCTTCCATCCACTGTGTTTTGGGTTTAGTACATGTTAGAGAGACCGCATATATCTACCATATATGTTAGAATATTCATGCAGGCTCTCAACTGAATTTCAGTGAAGATTAAGTCATAGCTTTAGTCATCTTTCCTTTAAAGTAATAAGACCTCTGTTTTTTCAAGTATACCTCAGACATGAGTTGCTCTACATCACTGATCATTCGCATTACTTTCTCCTGGACCTTCTCCATCATTCTTTAAAAGTGATAACCAAAAGTCAACATATTAGAGCAGCTAAAACTTTTCTAGTAGACTGGAAAATTATTCATGCTTCTGTACGTAATTGCATAAATTGTATGAACAACCATGTCTAACTTTTACTTTATTTTTTCTTTTTCACCCAAGAATCTGACATTTCCAGTTCATTTTCACTCTGTGGGGATGTAATTCACAAGATTTTACCTTAGAAAACCATACTGTTTGTTCAATGTAAAATGGATAATCTCAGGTGTTATGAAGAAAACAAAATAAAGCAAAAGTAAACAAAGGAAAATATGATTTAAATATCATCACATTTCTTTCTCAGATTTTTATCCTGTCAAGACTCCAAAGAAAAGTCACTATATTTCCAAAGTCAAGGCTTTTTAAAATTTCATCTGTTTTAGTAACTGAGGCTCTTTGTTTGAAGCATATGTATGGCATACTCAGAAAGTTTGCTTAGACACACAACAGAAGATTCACAGGTGTGAGACATGATTCATTGTAAGAAATACAGCAATTTCTTTTCTAATATTGACGTCATTTCAACGTTAATTCATGACTATGAATTAATTTTTATGAACTTTCGAAGAGAACCAATATACTGAAATACTCAATTATCTGAGCACGAGAAAAATAAACACATTAGAATCAGTAAATATCTTCAGTGTTTGCAGCCAAATTTTGGAAGAAAATTTGGGTACTGCACCTTTAAATATTATTGGCTTTAGTAACTTTAAAATAAAAACCCAAAAGCTCCACCAGGTCACTTTGCACCTTCTCCTTGGCTAAATTAGGCTCTCTTCCTGCAGCTATGATATCATGTTGCATATTTGGAAACTTGACATATGTCACACTGAGGACAAGAAGATTAAAGTGCTTTCCTTTTCCACTGTTTTCTGACAATTAATCCTATATTGCCTCAAGACCTAGAATATGCAGCTTGCTTAATAATGCTCTTTGAACTTTGCAATGATTGATCTATTGCAATTAAACTTTGAACTCTGAATATTACCAGGTCATCTTATTGTTGGCAGTAGTAAACCCGTGAGTCCTCTTTAAAATGAAATCCTATGGTTAAATCACTGATCCAAGAGAGGACAAAACCCATACCATCTAAATGACCAGCCATGCCCTCCCTTGCAGGAGGAAATAAAAACCTGGAAAAGGACAGTAACATTGAAACGGAACATATTTCTAATTCAAACATTGAATTTTGTGATTACCATTATTAAATAGGTCCACTACTGCTGTACAGCATTTCAAAATAAAATAAAAAAAACGAAGTCCTGTTCTAGAAACCAGAGTTCTCAGGAGTTTTGAACAGACCTTTTTCTTAAAAATGCCAGGTTACCAACACCAAAATTTCCCCCTCATATCCAACCTCTTCAGTCAAAGTGAGACATAAAACCCCCACCCCTGCAATAGCCTTCATTTCCCTGGGGGTTAGGATCCTCAGATGTGGCAAAAAGAAATTCAAGGCTCTCTTCGGCATCAAGCAGACGAAGGAAAATCATGTCTTTCACATCTCACTGAGTCCTTTGAACATTGAAACTTGGTTGATTTCTCTACAGCAATACACACCTCTTTACTCACTAGCTTTAGCTTTGAATTTTTCTCAGTATTTGTATAACAGCAACTTTCAAGGTTTCTTATGGAATAGAATGATCACTTTCCCATTTGCTCTTTCTGGAGGAAGCCATACTATGAGATTTTTTTCCTATTTAGATTAATGACAAAAGCTCAGATAGTTTGGATACCTTCTTCACAACTGTGGACTGAACTATGTGTTGCACAGTGATTATGAGATGTGTAAAAAGGGGTCTGACTTATTTTTTCTTTAATTCTGAGTGCTTAGAAGTTCAAATATTAATGTAAATCACCCAGGTATGGGAGAAAGAACAGGCAATTTTACCATTGTAGGTTTTCCTAAAATATTTCCAGAAAGTCGTGTCTTCAGACGAGTTGATTTAAAGATGAGAACAGTCAAATAATTCAGAGAAAGCAATAGAATATTTGAAAGACTTGAACGTGAAATAAGACTTGACACAAAAAAAGATGCAAAGAATTAAATATAAAATATGTAGGCAGAGATAAACAGACACATTATTGAGGAGGATATAAAAACTGCTTCCAAAAGTTTTCTTTTAAATAAGAAAATAAACTGTTTTTTTAAGGTGTTCAACTATCACAGCATTATGTGTAGTTAGAATTCCACATCATCAAACTCATGAACAGCCACATTCCTTCCTTCAATTTCTTCTAACAGCCCATGTCATCTTCTGTTCCCTTTCATTTTAAACATCTAAAAACAAGGCGGAGAAAAAATGTCAAATTTCATATTTGTTTTCTAGCATTTGAATAAGAATAGAGAGTAATGTATCCGCAGAAACTCTTTGAACCTTTACCACCTGCAGATTTCCACAGATGTCTAAACCCCTACTTACTCTGTAAAACGCATCACAAAGAGACAGGGAGAACTTATAAAAGAAGAAAAAACAACGCTTCCTCGAGTTTGCAGTATACTTTCCATTTTCCATTCAGAAAAGATAAACCATTAGTTTTCACCAAGCCTATACAAACATAATGTCCTCTATACAGGTCCAAACTGGGGAGGCAATACAACTTATTTTAGTGACTTATGAAACCCAGAGATTGTAACTCCCCACTTTCTTTCCAAAACATGACAGTACATAGGATATACAGAAAGTCTGCACAATCTGCTCATTTTTGTCATATCTTTTGCTTCATAAAACGATCCCTCCTCTTTCCTGACAGGCTCTTCTATGAAAACGCATAACCACAAACAGTTTGTTGCTGCCATGCTATTTCACATAACCTTCTCCTGGTTCCTGTTTTTCCAGGAGCCTCCTCTGGGCTGGGTCCCTCAGGATGGTTTGGATGAGGTACTTCAAAAATGACTGTCAGCTTTCACTTTGCATTACAAGATATGAAAGGAGATACTCAGCCTCAGTTAGAAGAGCATTTTTATAAAACTTATTCACGAGGAGGAAAACAAATAACAAAAACCTAATGATTTCTCCTATACCATAGATTAGAAAAGAAACAGGAAAAAGAAAAAAACAAACAAAAAAAACAAAACAACCCAAACCAACAACAACTCCAAACACTTAGAAACATAAAACCATCACTGACTGAGGAGAGGCTTAGATGCTACCATCATAGCAAAAGAGATAATTGTTGAGGAGAGAGAAAATAACCATACACATATGAAATTCTGGCTTTCTAATGACTCTGGAAGGAATTAATCATGGGACCATTTGTTGTATACTTCCTCAGTGTATAAATACCATACAGCCTTTTTCTTTGACCACAACAAACACATTTTATAGATATCTAATGTTTGACAGTTGATTTTACACTTTGCTCATTTAGTTTTCCCAAAGGTAAACTTGTCCCATTAGCTGAAAGACAGTGCTTTTTATTATCCATCTAGATTATATGAACTTATATGGCGTTCGGGTATCTTTGGATGATTTAAAACTTGAAAGTGTCATTCTGAATGAATGTTTTCCTTGAATGAATTCAAGGTCATATAAGGGAAAATTAAGAGCAGGGTAGTGAACTATAGACAGTATGTTCATGGGTTTATCTGAAAGAAGAGTAGATCCTCAATTTCTGAAGAGAATTCTGTTTAGTGGAGATTAACAATCAGGAGAAAGAAATTAACTATCAACCCTACCCTAGACTTCTAGAGTAAATTTTCAGAGAATGACCTACTCACAGCCTTCAATAATGAGGTCACTGGAGAAAGTGAGTAACTCTGTTCTTGCTAAAGAAAATTCACAGCAGAGTGCCAAAAGATCATCCAGTTTCCTATACTGTTCCACTTTAACCACAGCAATTTTTTTCTACATTTTATACACAATAGTCAGGAAATATTAAGGAAATCACTTGTTCACAAAGCTTGCAAAACTCACATATTAGCTTTCCAAGACAAACCTTTACTTCCAAAAATATACAACATTTAGTATGCCTATAGTGAGATTTTTAATTATTTCAGATATTTTTAAATCTCTCCCCAATGTATTTGATGATTTTCTCCCCATTTACTATTAAAAAAAAAATGAAAAAAACACACTTACTAATTATTTTTTTTTAAATTATTTTCAAGTGTATCCCATGGATAATATATTTTAATAATAATCAAGAGCCATTCTCAAAATTAAAATATTCCTTATAGTACCAAAGAGGCATAGCTTTAATGTCTTTGGGGAGATTTTTCTGTGTTTCAGTTCCAACTTATTTAACTTTACCTACATACTCAATATTCTTAGACCTGGCAGTCATCATGTTAGCCAGCTAAGACTGGCTAACACGTCATTGCTTGTTCCAAAATGATTCGAGATTGAAAGCTTCTTTCATCTTTCTTCCCCTGTGCACTGACTCACCTTCCACCTTTACAAGAGATATGTTATTATCTTGTTCAGTTGACTTTACCGCATCAGCTCTGACAGGAAGATAAAGTTTCCAGTTCCATAGTACATGTCATTTCTCAAGAAATTTTTCCTGAAAGGAACATAAATATGATTTTAAAAAAAACAACCAACCAAACAAACAAAAACCTCCAGCCATAGTGAAAGGACTTTTCAGGTACTGAAGATACTTTTTTTCAGGGTTGAGGAAAGACTTTAATTTTCCAATGTGATTTTAATCAACGAAGAATTATACTGAACAATGAAGAACAGTTGTACAACTACTGTACAGAGGCTGATAACAAAGATGAGGATAAGGTAGTTTGAAATATTAAATCTAATGCAGAATGCAGACAACCTACATGATAAAGACAGGGTAGGTATTATCCCCTCTACATGACTAATACACTCACTTGTCTACTGATGCTCAAGTAATTTCAACTCCTGTCAAATTTTGTAAAAGAAAATTTAATTGTTAAAAAAAATAATTTTTCCCTACCTTACACAAAGTTTTATATCAACTGGTCTCTCTGTGAGTTACTGGTATCATGTTTTCTCTGTTCTGACACAATTAGGAGTCAAATTTAATATGTAGGGTACGGGATATTATATTATCTGCTCAGTTTGAGACAGGGCTTTAGTAGCCAGTTTTAGTAGAAACATATTTTAAAGACTGACAAACAAACAAAAATATTTAATATTTAGATGGACATTGGGTAGCTAAGGAAGATCATCCTAGATCAAGGATAAATATCCATTATATAGACCTCCCACGAAGACTCTCACATCACTCTTTTTAGTTTCTTTTTTTGTTGTTGTTTGGTTTGGGTTTTGTTGTTTGTTTTTTTTTTTTTTTCCCCATAAGAGTAAAGAAAAGCCTTTTCTGTTAGAGATAAGTGCTGGGTTTTATTTTCAGCTCTCTGTTACCACAGAGGCTTGACATAAATTGGAATTGACCTCCATGTGTTCCAGTGGGATAGCTATGAACCGGAATGTGCAAAGGCATACTTTAAAACCATTTACATTAAAACTGCTATGACTGCATTCTATATAACTTGGATAAAATCAAGGATTTAGTTCCTTGCTTTTATTTTCAGGAACCAATGAAATGACATAAAGGGAGGAAAGGCTAGGAAGACTGGGAAGTCCAGTATAGATTAACTCTCCTTTTGTGTATATTGTTCCATACAATGTAAATGAAGAGGGTGGTTTTATGTTTGACTAAGTAGTTACCACAAATAACTATAAATTAGCCCATCCTGCTTGATCCCAACTGAATCCATCCTACTTGATTCCGAGTACAAAAAACAAACCAAGAGAAAAAAACCTTGTGTGGTGGGTTGACCCTGGCTGGACACCAAGTGCCCACCAAAGCTGCTCTATCACTCCCCTCCTCAGCTGGACAGGGGGAGAGAAAATATAATCAAAGGCTCATGGATTGAGATAAGGACAGGGACATCACCCACCAATTACCATCCACAGCTAAACAGACTCAGCTTGGGTGATGTGGTCAGTTCATCACACATTTTATCTGCTGCTCCTCCCTCCTCAGGGGGAGGACTAATCACACTTTTCCCCTGCTCTAGTGTGGGTTCCCTCCCATGGGAGACAGTCCTCCATGAACTGCTCCAACTTGAGTCCTTCTACAGGGCACAGTCTTTCAGTAACAGACTGCTCCAGCGTGGGTCCCCTGTTGGATCACAAGTCCTGACAAGAAACTTGCTTTACCATGGGCCCTTCATGTGGCTACAGGTCCTTCCAGTAGCCCGCTCCAGCACAGGCTTTCCGTGGGGTCACAGCCTCCTTCAGGCACATCCACCTGCTCCAGCGTGGGGTCGTCCATGGGCCACAGGTGGATATCTGCTCTACCATTAACCTCCATGGGCTTCAGGGGGACAGCCTGCCTCATCATGGTCTTCACCATGGGCTGCAGGGGAGTCCCTGCTCCAGTGCCTGGAGCACCTTCTCCCCTTCCTTCTTCACTGACTTTGGTGTCTGCAGAGTTGTTCCTCTCATATATTTTCAATCCTCTCTTCTGGCTGCTGCTGCAGTTTTTCCCCCCCCTTCTTAAATATGTTATCTCAGAGGTGCTACAGTCATCGCTGATGGGCTTGGCTTTGGCCAGTGATTGGTCCATCTCAGAGCCGGCTGGCATTGGCTCTATCAGACATGAGAGAAGCTTCAAGCAGCTTCTCACAGAAGCCACCTCCGTAGCCCCCCTGCTACCAAAACCTTGTTGTGCAAACACAATACACCTTGATAGTTCAAAAAGACAAATGGAAGATGCAATTGTGTTACTGAGGACTGAGAAGCAGAAGTGCTGAATCATAAGCCAAGCTGATTACCCCAAATATCCAGTAAAATATTATGAAAGCCTCAAATTTGTGTTTCCCTGGTCTTGAGGTTTCCCTTTGAGAGATCCGTCTGAGAGTCAGACTTACAGCTGGCTGTAGTCCACCTGGATGCTCAATTCAACCCAGCTGTGGTCAACAGGCTACCACACCATCAGACTGTGAAGCCAGATCCCTGAACACCTTCACAGCTCATTTTTACCAGCACTGCCAGCACATGTATGTTCCCTGCTTCTGAACCATCAGCTGAGACTGTTATGTCTCTGCAGCAATCCTCATCATAGGACTGTCTGGTGGCATAAATCCTGAAAATGCACAGACATGCTCTAAGAAATTAATGGGTTTTTTTGTGGGTTTTTCTGCTTTGAATTACTATTTCACTGTCTGAGGATATTCTGGATGACAGAAAGAATTGAAAAGAAAAAGTCTTGGCTAATATTGAATAGAAATTCTGTAATAAAAGTATAGATAACAAAAAAGACAAGAATATAATTTGTGATTTTTTGGGAAGAAATATAATAATACAAAATTTAATTAAAATATACATTTAACAACTGTACTGCTAAGCTCTCACCTTTTTAACTTTGGCTGTTTGTTTGTTTGTTTTAATTCAGAAAGTTCTGCTAGCTGTCAGTGCCTGGGTTCAGGGTGCTTTGCTTATTCCAACCTCTTGTCCTTCCTTCCTTCCCCTCCCACCTATACACTGACACATGCATCACCTGCTTAACATTACATGCATTGACTTGCAGTTAATTACTTACTTAAAATTAGATGAATGTAAGGGAAATGTAAGGTGGAATTGAATGTTCATGAAATGTAAAGTTGGAATTTTTATACTGCGAATATTTTCAGAAGGCGACTAGCTTTTTCTATCTATGGTACAGTAGCATGATATTATCATCAGATATAAACAATAAAATTATCAGGTCTTTTATTAATTTTATTTTTTTTTATTATTGTCAGAGCTCTAGGTAGGCAAATATTTAAATTCTCAATCGTCCCTACCACCACCCCAAAATTACAAAGTTTCAATTATGACAGTTGATCAACTAATAACTTGTAAGCAACCATTATCCCTTTATTTGCAAAAGAACCTTAATAGTCACTTAATTTTAAAATTAAAGTGTAAAATGAAAAAAGGACAGTTCTAAATGTGGTTCAACTTCCTTTATCTCTCTCAACAAAAGAACTCAAATGTATTATGAATGGAATGACATGACTTGCTGCACTGGTAATATTTTTCGTAATGATACAAAATCAAAAAAACCCAACCAAAACAACAAATCAAACAAACTATATTTCTTGTAGCAAACAAAATATTCGCAGCACTTTTGTTTTTCACATAACCATAGTTAAGATTGAAGGAATGTGACTTGACTCTGCCTCTTTCTGGAAAATACGTCACAACTATAAAACAACTTCCATAGCAGAAGCACCTAGCTATACCTAATGTAGTGTTTGAAGCATCTGTTTAATTATGTCATCCGTTTTTTGCCAAAATGCATCATCTTAAACTACCATTTAGACCAGTGACCTCTATGTCTTTCTCATTAACATATTCCAGGAGTTTTCTGAGTAGTGCGTACAATGTGATTGACATTAGTACTTTTTCCTACTGTTGTAAGACGTTTGAATTTGTAACCTTCCTACAGCTTGGCAATATACTTATATGTGTAATTCACAAAAAGAAATCACAATACTTGGATACTGAGGAAAGAAGTCAGGGAAAAAATTAGGACAATAAAAGACTCATTTAAGCATATGAAAAGACATGTTTCAGTAGTGCATCAGTTATCCCTGACTGGTACACGTTTCTAGCTTCTAATGCTAATTTCAAAGATGTGAAAGATGGGTGAAATGGATCTCAAAGCAGAGATAACCTCAGATTTGTACCTTCCATTCAC
The DNA here is from genome assembly GCF_000708025.1 of Charadrius vociferus. Taxonomy (NCBI): domain Eukaryota; kingdom Metazoa; phylum Chordata; class Aves; order Charadriiformes; family Charadriidae; genus Charadrius; species Charadrius vociferus. The sequence continues at coordinate 5,582,035 of NW_009650084.1, forward strand.
TTGAACACCCTTCTTCATTTAGAACCTGTTAACTTTGAGAGAAAATTAGTTTACAGCAAAAATATTGACCTGGATTTTGTTACTGTTTCACCACTGACAATTTGATGATATTGCTGATCCATTAGTTGCCATTTTCAACATTGGGAGTAGTGTCTGTAGTCTCTCTGCTACCAGTGGCAAGCAGCAGTATTCAGGAGTATTAATGTTTCCTAAAAATAAATCATGAATGACAAGACAATAGACACAATAAAAATAATTCAAAAGAGATAAATGAGTAGCATGATTGTCTATGGCAACTGTTTATTCTAAGGACAAAAACTACAAAGATTACTTCCTCTTTGGAGAATATTGCATCTGAATTTAGATATTGTTCAATTAAACACCTACTAAAATATGTTAAATAATATTATTTTTATTCATTATATATAGGTAGACAGAATTCTCATTTAAAATGTGTGTTCTATCAAGATATAAAATGGTCCAGCTATGTGACTAGTCTTCGGTTAGACTAAGATATTTTGCCTCTTGAGACTACTTAAGGTTTGTCTTCACCTCCAGATCCCGATCATCATGTTAAACAGTTAAACATCTATGTTATAGAGACATATTTGTTCCTATAAAAAAAAATTGCTGGTTACAGATATGTTGTATTCTAATCAGAAAAATAGCGTCTTTCAAACTGTGAAGTCCTCCAGAAGCAGTTAGCACAGCTAGTGTTAGATGTGTTTTTCCTAACTGATATTTTACCCTATGCTAATATACTTTATGCTGATTCTCATGGCAGTAGAGAGGGAAGTATTCGAATCACATACAAGTAATGATTCATGCAATTTTTGAATAGAGTGAATGATTGTCTTTGTATGGAATAATTCGCTCTGGGAATATGCTTATTTCCTTCTATTAACTAAAGAAAGAACAGACAAGATTCTTAATTTTTAAGTGGCTAAAGTTAGGTGAGATATATCTTGCCCTTATATTCATAGCTTCCTCCAGGGTTCCTGTCTCAGAAAAGCCCATAATTTAGTAAAGTTCAATACTAACCAGACAGAATATACTATGGAATCTCAACAGCAGTTACTTCTGATGAAAGTTGAAATTCTAAGTAATGTAACAGGTCAGTAGGTTGGGTTTGTTTTTTTTCTTCAGATCTCATCTAAAACACAGAGAGTATCATATATCATAGAATCATAAAATCATAGAATGGTTTAGGTTGGAAAGGACCTTGAAGATCACCGAGTCCCACCCCCCCTGCCATAGCCAGGGACACCTCCCACTAGACCAGGTTGCCCAAGGACATGTCCAGCCTGGCCTTGAACACCTCCAGGGATGGGGCCTCAGCAACCTCTCTGGGCAATGTGTGCCAGTGCCTTACCACCCTCATAGTGAAAAATTTCTTCCTAATATCTAATCTAAACCTGCCCTCTTCCAGTTTAAAGCCATTCCCCCTTGTCCTGTCACTACATGCCCTAGTAAAAAGTCCTTCCCCAGCTCTCCTGTAGGCCCCCTTTAGGTACTGGAAGGCCACTATAAGATCTCTCTGGAGCCTTCTCTTGTCCAAGCTGAACAGCCCCAACTCTCTCAGCCTCTCCTCATAGGAGAGGTGCTCCAGCCCTCGGATCATCCTTGTGGCCCTCCTCTGGACGCGCTCCAGCAGGTCCATGTCCTTCTTATGTTGGGGACTCCAGAGCTGGATGCCG
>NW_009650084.1:5584233-5593523 GCF_000708025.1 Charadrius vociferus
TGGTCCATTTGTCGAATCCATGTCTCTTCAATTTAGAGACCAGGATATCGTGTGGGACGGTGTCAAACGCTTTGCACAAGTCCAGGTAGATGACATCAGTTGATCTTCCCTTGTCCACTGCCACTGTAACCCCTTCATAGAAGGCCACCAAATTTGTCAGGCATGACTTGCCCTTGGTGAAGCCATGCTGGCTGTCACCAATCACCTCCTTGTTTTCTATGTGCCTCAGCAGAGTTTCCAGAAGGATCTACTCCATGATCTTGCCAGGCACAGAGGTGAGACTGACTGGCCTGTAGTTCCCCGGGTCTTCCTTCTTTCCCTTTTTGAAATTAGGGGTTATGTTTCCCCTTTTACAGTTGGCAGGGACCTCACCAGACCACCACGACTTCTCAAATATGATGGTTAGTGGCTTAGCGACTTCATCTGCTAGTTCCCTCAGATTCCATGGATGTATCTCATCAGGTCCCATGGACTTGTACACTTTCAGGTTCCTCAGGTGGTCTCACACTTGATCTTCACCTACAGTGGGCGGTTCTTCATTGTCCCAGTTCCTCGCCTTTACATTCTGTGTCACGGACAGTGCAGCTGCAGTCGTTGCCAGTGAAGAATGAGGCAAAAAAGTCGTTGAGGACCTCAGCTCTGTCTCTGTCCAGGGTAACCAGTTCTTGCATTTCCTTCCGGAAATATATATATATCAAGCAAGGAGAAAATACTTCTGAAACATTTCATTACACCACTTTTATTTTCAGATATGAGGCAGTACTGCAAATGTGCATTAAAAACACCTAACTGTTTAATAAGAAAATGATTCAAAATAACATGTAGGAATTTTCACTGATGAGAAAAAAAAAGATCTGCTTTGAACTGCTATAGCTGCCAACAGAGCAGTGAAACATATTACCTGATAAAAATTTAAAAAGCACCAGCAGAACACAGAAACAGAGGTCTTCACCTAATATGATCTTTGCCTAATGTGGTTGGACTGTCTGAAGGACATGGTGGAAAAGGACTAGTATTTTGCCTTCTCACGAATCTGCCTGCATTCCTACTACCAATCTGGTGCCCAGTGCCATATATTTCCTTTGTTTAAACACCCATTTTTCAGTTGTTATTTCCTTAGCCAATGTTTCTGTTTATGTTTTAATTTAATTCTCTCAGTATTCTCCTCTGTCTTCCTATACTTGATCTCCCATGCCAGATCCTCACTCAGGTTTTGTACTACATACTTAATTCCAACTCTGGCTCCTTTCTTCTTTATATTCAAACTAGCTTATGTTTCTTGGAATCTGCACATCACAGAGGGTACAAGTAATACAGTTTCCTTCTCGTGTTTTTTATGTTTGTATGCTGTGTATCTCGAGGCATCTGGGATTAGTCAGAGAAAATCCAGTTCACCTCATTGCAGTCTTTGGAGATTTTTGATACAAAAGTCTAAGAAGCCTCCAGCAAAAAACAGCAAACTCATTTTTCAGCAACTTCTCATATGGCCAATATTTTGTGGATTTTAATAAGGGCAGTAAAACGTGTTTCCAATGTAAAAATAATACTTGGAAAATGTCAAATTCCTATTTTCAAGTATGGGGGTTCTAAAAATGCTTAATGGAAAGGTTGGTAATCTCTTTTTGATAATTTTTTTTTCTAAAAGACATAATCACATTCTTTTTTCCTAACCTCGAGGGAGGTGATTCTGCCCCTCTACTCTATTCTTGTGAGACCGCACCTGGAGTATTGTGTCCAGCTCTGGGGCACTCAGCACAGGAAAGACATGGACCTGATGGAGTGGGTCCAGAAGAGAGCCACAAAAATAATCATAGTGATGAAACACCTCTACTATGGGGACAGGCAGAGAGACATGGGTTTGTTCAGCCTGGAGAAGAGAAGGCTTCAGTAGACCGTATTGCATCCTTTCAGTACTTAAAGGGGGTTTATAAGAAAGAGGGGGACAAACTTTCTGGGAGGGCCTGTTGCAGCAGGACAACGGGTAATGGCTTTAAACTAAAAGAGGGTAGATTCAAACTAGATAGAAGGAAGAAAATGTTTTTTTTCTGATGAGGGTGGTGAAACAGTGGAACAGGTTGCCCAGAGAGGTGGTAGATGTGCCTTCCCTGGAAACATTCAAGGTCAGGTTGGATGGGGCTCTGAGCGACCTGATCTAGTTGAAGATGTCCCTGCTCATTGCAGGGGGGTTCGACTAGATGACCTTCAAAAGTCATTCCAATGGAAACTATTCTATGATTCTATGATCCTATTTCTGAAAGTAGAAGAATTTGAGTCTTTTCTGCGTTGGCTTTTTTATTAGATCCTAGAGTAGACACTCAGCATATATTGTTTAAAGAAAAAAACTTTCAGACAGAGAGGTTGTAAAGAATACAAGGCCACATTTTAGGAATCAACACACATTGCAAATTAACAAGAAAATTTACCTTACTTACAAGCTAGAACTAACTACTTTGGTCTCCTACTGATGCAGGTATAAAAAAAAAAAAAAAAAAAAAAAAAAAAAGGAAACCAGAATACCACCAAGGTAAAACCCCCACCTTTTTTAGTGTAAAACTTTCAGGTAATTCTTAGAGTAATTCTGTTCTTTGGTTAATTCCTAGTATTTCAGGAAATGCTAATTAAACAATTTTAATCACAAAGTCATGCCACTTCAGATTTTTGAAACACTTATAAGAGATTGCCAATTTTATTTTTTTTTCATTGAACCAACCAGCATAATCAAAACTAACACATAAAATCACTCCATCTTAATTTCAAATATTTAATCAGAATAATGTGTGTCTTGGGGAAAACAGATGTACTTCTATCTGTAGAATATGTCTCCAAATCCATGAAAAACCAATTAGACTGAATGCAGTACATGCAGCATACAAAATAGAAAACTTTCTACAAATCTCATTTTTGCAACACTTATAAATTTAGTATACTTTCATCCATGTTCAGTTCCTGCATCTGCCTATCTGTTGTATGGTACCAATATCCATTAATGAGACATTTGATACACTGATAGCAAAACTCTGTTTCTCCATATTTCTGTCACAGTATTAATCCCCCCTAAAAGAGGTACTTTCTTTTCCTTATATAAAAATGCTTATTGTTCCCATGTTTTATTAATATCACTAGTACTGTCTCCCAGGTAAAAGATTAATTACTTGGCTGTGATTCATAGGAATGGAGCTGCAACCAAATTACCTAGGTGGCATATCAACCTCTTCTTTTGTTATGTCATGACGTACTACTATTTCAGAGTGGAAACAAAGAAGTATTAATTTTCCTGTAAATTGCCATGCTCACATCTTGGGAATAGCATCAATAACCCAATCAACGGAAGATTATTAACCTGCAACAAATGTATTCTGTCATCAACAAGCTTCATCTTTAATGCCTTCTTCACTTCGGTGCTCATTAATTATATTTAGGTCAGATACACTTGTGCTAGCCTTCCACAACATAAAGTATTATTTTCTGTTTCAAGTGGATAGGGAAAGTAATAGATCTGCAAGTAATTAAAACAAAATTTTGACTGCTGTTTCTAAAGAAGATTATGCATTTCTATAACGCTATTTTTTCCAATTACATTATACATGGTAGGGTCCACTGAGAGTAAATGCAGGTAAAGGGAGTTTGCACTCTTATAATTAAGGAGAGTTTGATCCCTTCTCATATATCAAAGAAACAAATTATTGAGGGAGGGGGAGATGGTGAGGCTTTTTCAGGGCGTGGGGTGGGGTTTTGCCCACTACAGCAGTGGGAAATATTATATTTTCCATTATGTATCAAGAACCTGTCCTGACATTCCTACCAAATATTTGCAAAAGCAAAAATATTGAAATCACACATATATACACAGCTAATAGAATCACTGTATTTTCTGATACACCTTATCTGTGGTCACTGTTGACCTGTTATATCAATTCAGTAAATCTGAGTATTGAGCTAAATTGACTTGAATACTATTTTAGAGGTGGAATGTCATTACATAAAATCTTGTGCGCTTTAATGTGTGATAGCATGCTTTCCATCTAACCTTTCCTATCTCTTTATAAATATCTCTCTAAATATATCAGCAGTCAATAAGCTTGTTTTAGAAACTGCTTTATCTTGTAATCATAGCAAACTTGTCATCATCCTCTCTTTTATATCAAAAGCACTGCAGTCCTCCATTTTTTATTTGACATGTTGTTATATTTCCCCTGTAGTAAATGCAGTTCTGCTGATTACAAGACCTCCAAAATTTCATGTTATTCTTTACTTACAAAACTTAAGTTTTCTGGTTTGCTTTTTTTACTGGTAGAGTCTGATTATTAGAGGGGAGGAAGACTATTTGGGTTGGGTTTGTTTTAAATTTCAGATTTCAGTTTAAATATTAGAGTATTTTTTTAATATGACCTATTGTAAGAGTCATAAACAGTAGCTACATTATTTTTTCTACATAAAATATATGTTCATCGCATACACTTTAAACTTAACTTCTTCACAATGTTGACTTTATTAACAGCTCAGCCACCAATATAAAAGTTGGTGCAATCTCCTCTCATGGCCCATCTCTCTTCATTGCACTTATCCAGCTTTTTGATATCCTTGTTTTTGAAATAAATACAGCAGTTTTTCTGAAACCCTTGAATTAGTAATATATATCAAGCACCACGTGTCAGAAGAAATTATTCTGCTCTTTTAGAAATACTTCAAGCACCAGAAAGCAAAAGAATAAAAATAGAATGTGGGATATCAGGATATTGGGTGATGTCTTAGATTTTTACCATCCTAATACTAAAGGGCAAAGGAATCTTATATTACTTCTGTGTTTCAATGCTTGCACTTTCAGGTTTTGCTCTCATATTATACTTCAAATTTCTGCTAGCATGAGCAGCTCAATGATGGTTGAAAGGCAGCTTTTTTTCTCTGTAGTATTTTTCTTTGAAGACTTGAGTAATCAGAGAATTGAATGCCTTTGATATAATCATGTAGAAATTAGTTAAATGTATTTGCAATTCTAAAACACTAAAGGTTCTTTTTGTCAATGCTAAAAGAAAGAAAAAAACCCACAACACTTCACTGACCTTTTTTCCTTATCTGACTTAAAAAACTGACCTTTTAAAAATGTGTGATAAGGATTAATTATCCTGTAGCAAGAAAGTATGAGTTTAGGAGAGAGATTGAATGGCTGATATCTTGTATAGCATGCCCAGCAATTGAAAGGATTGGAAGAGCATGTGTTTTAGGTGGTGCAAACTAACTGTACATAACAAAGCTAAGTGTAACACAGTTAATTGACACTTGTACTTAACCAATTTCAACACTAACTCAGCTGGATGGTGACACATCTTGTTATTATGCAAATAACTGTACTCTTAATATAGGACAGCTATTTAAAGAGTTAGCTACAGTTTCAAAAGTGACATTGTGTACTCTTAATATGATCCACATTTTTCCTATTATAAAAAATATCAGTGACTTCCATGACAGAGAGAAATTAAAATAAACAAAGACTATTTGGTTTAAATATATTTAGATGATGAAATAATTTTAATGACCCCAAAAACTCTAAAACTGGTGCTGGTTCTACAAAGCGCTTAGACACATCTAAATTTATGTGTGAAAATATTTTATCTGACATTAGTTCGTAAAACTCTATTTAGAGTGGGAAGCAAGAGAAAAAGTAGCCGAAGATAAACAATCTATTACATGTTTCCTTTGCAAGAAAGGCAGAAAGGCGTTACCTCTATACACAGAGCAAAGAAATATGTGAACAACTAGCTCCTTAAATCCAAATAAATCCAGCTCAGTGTTCAAATTTGTGAGTACATTCAAAAACTTTGCATACCCTGTTTAGAGATAACATTTTGACTAAGCTATTTCTAAGTCTGATTTGCTAGACGATTTCACTAGATAGCTACTTAATGTTCTTGATTTGTCTTCAGAAATCACTGTTTACAGTGAGAAAAACATTATGCTAGTACGATAGATTGATCAGTCACTTTAAAATAACTGAAATTAAAAAATAAAATAGAAAGGCTCAAGGAGACAGTGCAGTGTGTAAGTCCCTACCATGAGGGTAAGATGTAAAGCAAAACAAAAAAAAATGCCTCTCTGTACGTAAGAACAGATATTCAGAATAAAGAGTTTCAGTATGCAAGAAAAAAAAAGAGATTACAACCACAGGTATTACTTCAAGTTCTTTTCCAGAATTATACTATGCGTATTCAAATTTTTTCCATGCTTTTTGTATACTATAATTTCATACGTATTCTGATGTGTGCTGTGGCAGTTGCCAAGGCAAAGGTTAAGCTTTGCTTCAGGGAGCGTAAAACCTCTCCTTGACCACAACTCTGCTATCAGTTTAAGATTTCCTAAATCTTCATGTGGGGATCTGTGAGCGGAGAAGTTCAAGATGTAATGCTTTTAGGTTCCCGTAGAAAATGCAAGATCAGTTTCGACAGACTTAAGGCAATTCCTTCCTATTTAGAAAACTTTCCATTAGTTATTTCTGTCACTGTAAGCCCTCAGAAAGTGTGAACCTCTGTCACATACTGACAGACAGCAAATACCAAAAAAAACCCATAACTTTCACCACTGCCAGAAACTGAAATATCCAACATTTTACTATAGGTGCAGACCTATCACCGCCTCTGATGGTTGATTCCACTGTTGCATAGAACCTTTCAGTTTGAATGTACGGTACTCCATGGTTGTATCAACAAGCAATGGCTTATCTAAAAGAAATTGTACTTTTGACAAAGTCCAAAATTGGTATGGAAAGTAAAAGTACTTCTGTGGGCAGTGACGCCAAATGAATACTTATAAAACAGACACAGCTGTTATTTATTCTCAAAATAATGCAGCCTTTTGAAGAAAGAATTTTAAGTATTAACCATGTGGATTTTGTTTTTTTCCCATCAAAGTGCAGTAATTTCTTCAACTATGTCAGAATTCTTTAAACCAAAGAATATGCTCAGAACCCTCCAAAATGTGACAAAATTGTTTACATGGTGATAATTCAAGGAAAATCTTTTGAAGCACTAACCATTAGTTCTGACAATAAAGTGTCATAAAAGAGAGATGTTTGCAGAAGGAAAACTAAAGTTACATCATCTTTCAAAAGATATTACTATCCATATATCTACTAGAACTCTTAAGTTGTATAAAAGCTTTTTATTTAAATTTGTCCTTTCCTTTGACTAACTTTTAGTATGTTAAGTGTACATTTTTTTATACCTTCACCAAATAACTGCAGCTGGTGTCAGTCTTTCTGCATAATCACAATGTCAGAATATGGAATCATAATTAGTTTTTTTGTTTTCTTACCTAAGAAAGAATCATATTATTTTGGGCCAGAATTTTTATAAAAAAGAATTTGAAATAAAATGAGTGATGGTGACATTGATGGAGAACTCTTACAAACTCATTCAGTCTGCAGGGGCTAGATACATTTGAGTTTATGTGGTATGAGCCCAGGATTTTTATAGTACTCACAAAAGAGATGAAATACTCTTTTCCTAGTAATATATTTTTTAGTGTGCTGTGTACTGCAACAGCATCCAAAGACTTTAAAGCTGCTAAGCAATTTTATACTCAGTGAAAAAAACAGAGGGAGGTACTATTAAATGGTATGCCATGTCTTTGCATGACTGGATCCAGGCTCAGACAGCTGCTCTTCAAGGAAAGAAACAGGTGATATTTACCTTGACTTTGTCTAAAATACAGAAGTAGTATATAGTGGCCATCTTAACCATCTAATTTCAACCTATAGTTTTGATACAGTAATGTGAGAGTCATAAGTGATTTATGGTACAAAGGGTTGCAGAGAGCTGGAACAGGTTTGAAGAGCCTTGCTTTCCTTCCCAATTCTTAATCTTTACATGGCAAGAATTAGGTGAGGTAAACTATTCTACATTCAACAGAACTTAGAAATTAAGACATTTGCAGTATAATTACACTCATATCCTTCTGTGACATATTGCAAACAAAATCAAAAAGACAAAAAATTAAAAAGAAGTTGTCTACAAGGAGATAAAACCAATGTCCTTTAGATATTGTTAGTGGCCACCATCTTACCTGTCTTACTTTTCCACCAAAAAGTTAGATATTTTGTCAATGAATGTTAAGTGGTTGGTCATTCTGACCTCTCCTGGTAACTGATGGAGAAAAAGGTATTTCCAGAAGGTGATTTATCCTGTTGATACAGAACCTACCACAACACAAAGTTTATTGCTCCTTGGTGGAATCTTTCTCCTTGTTGACATCAAAGTTTTAAAAGGGTGAAGATAAACAGGATGAATGCCACCTTAGATAAGTCTGAGCATGATAATATGTCAAGAGGAAAGACATACTTTCAGCAGGCAAAATAGCTATGGCTGCTAATAATTAACCTGGAAGAAAGAAATTCACAGAGGGAATAGTAAAGGATATAAAATTCTCACCAAACTGAGGAAAAAAGAAAAAGCAGGAAAAAATAAATACTAAAAGCAGCAAGGAAATCAACAGGAAAGGTGACTTATCGATAGTTTTTCAAGCTGTGGTGGTTTAACCCCATCAGGTAGCCCAGCCTCACAAAGTCATTCACTCACTCCCCTGCAGTGGGATGGGGAGACAATTGGAAAAGTGTGAAAATCCATGGGTTGAGATAAAGACAGTTCAATAGGTAAAGCAAAAGCTGTGCACACAAGCAAAGCAAAGCAAGGAATTCATTCAAAGCTTCCCATCAGCCAGCAGCTGTTCAGCCATCTCCAGGAAAGCAGGGCTCCATCATGAGTAATGGCTACTTGGGAAAACAGATTCCATAATTTCAAAAATCCCTACCCTCCTCCTTCTTCCCTGAAGCTTTTATTGCTGAGCATGGCATCATATGGTATGGGATATCCCTTTGGTCAACTGGGGTCAGCTGTCCTGACTGTGTCCCCTCCCAACTTCTTGTGCATCTCCCCAGCCTACTTGCTATCAGGCTGGTGTGAGAAGCAGAAAAGACGTTGATGCTGTGCAAGCACTGCTCTGCAATAATTAAAACAATAGTGTGTCATCAACTTTGTATTCATCACAAATCCAAGATGTCGCCCCATACAAGCTACTATGAAGAAAATTTGCTGTCTCAGCCAGACCCAGTACAGAAGCACAGATGTCAACTACGATGATGAAACTAGTTGTACACAAGCTAATGCTGTGAAAATTGAAAGCAACAAATAGCTGTTAGGTTTTAAGAATTATTGATAAGAAGGCAAAAAGTAAATTCTTTGGAGTAACTGCAAAATAAAGTTTAATCTACACAACTGTAGGAACGTCCTGTTCTCTTTCCC
>NW_009650084.1:5593534-5636592 GCF_000708025.1 Charadrius vociferus
ATTATTAATTTCAGTTTCTGGTTTGTTGGGGTTTTTTTGTTTTTGTTTTTTTTGTTGTTGTTTTTGGTTTTTTTGTTTCTAATTAAATCTTAAATGAGTAGAAAATTGACTTTGCTTTACTCTATAAGCAGTTCATAGCGGGATGCCCACACTTCAAGATAAGTGAAGCCTTTAGATACTAGCAAATAACAAAATGTATATGCTCATACTCACATAGAACACTTCACCAGAGAACATGGGAGTAAATGTCTAACTAAACTCTTTTCATTCCCAGTAACGAAGATGAAGTGTTGTCAGAAATTGGAGACTTCAAAAAGAGATTTGATGGAGCAACAATTGTAAAACTACAACTTCCTTGGCTGAAACAGGTAAGATTTCTGAAAGAATCATTCTGCTGCTGCTAACAAAAATATGCAATCCATTTTGAACCAGCAATACTACATCAGTAAACCGATTGTGAAAAAACTTCATCTTTTTATAAAGGTGACCCTGAAAACTACAGATGAGTGAGAGTTAATTGTAAATTGAAAAATGCCTATGAACAAAAGACAGATCTATGACGAGTCGGATGTTCTTTGTTGTTTTTTTTTTCCCTCCACAGTCTCTGAAGGATGTAAAGCAAAGTCAGAACTGCCTTAAAGCAGCAGGTGAGCATTCTGCCACCTGAAGGGCTCAGAACCTTTGTGAATCAGATCAATAAAGATTTGATGATTCAGGAGGACACTTTAACCCCCTAAAAATACTATCATTTTAGCAGCAATTCTCAAAGGAATGCTGGGGAAAGAAGCAAAAAAGTTGTCGTCAGCTGCTGCATAATCAAGTTGTCTACTAAATAAAACTGAGACCTTCCACTTGTCCTACAGCTCTGTCACATTTTTTTCCCCAAAATATTAAAAAAAAAAAATCAATAACATATCAAGAACACAGTGATACCTGGCAGTTTAATTTCAGAAAGTGTGCAGATCAATAGCTTTAGAGAGGCTTACAGTTCTTCAGAATATAAGTGCAGTAACTAATGCTGGGGGCTATATGTAAGTGTGTGTGTATGTGTGACTGAGAGAGAAGCTGAGATTTGCATTCATTATTGGGACTTTCTGCAACATTGTATTTCAGTCACTGCCTTTACTGTTCCATTGTGAAAAGGTTTTAGAGCTGGATGTTTTTAATTCTTTTGACTTATACAGTTATTTGATTTAAACAGCTACAGAAACGACTTCAAATTTTTTCTACAGTTTAGACTGAAAGAGCATTTCCATTCAGAAGTTTTTAACTAAGCCACGATTGCCACGGGTTTCTCTATAAGATTTATGCTCAGGATTAAATTATTCCTATTTAATGATGAACGTACTCAGGATTTTTTTAAGTGGAAGATAAGTTTAAGAAAAAAGTAAATTTTATGTGGTATAATGTCAAACTCACATAACTTCAACAGAAAGGCTGGTCTTTTCAAAGTTTAATTAACAAATTCGGTTATATTTATTTATTTTTTAAATCTGAACCAAACCAAAAAATCTTCAAGTTCAGTTACTATAAAGAACTATGTATAAAAATATATAACTATAAATGCAAAACACAAAACTCCTGATACACCAAAAACACATGCAGCAAATAGCTATCTGGCCACAGGAGGACCATTTTTGCTGTTCTATAAAAAGTATAAATAATTATTCACAGAACATTCTACAAAGCCTTATAAAATGGTAATGCAAGATTCATTGTCTGACAGGTGAATTTGATCAAAAATCTATCAATAAAACATAAGATTTATTTTATAAAACTTCCAGAACAAAAATTCTAAGCTTCATTTAAATGTTTTGTTCATGGAGATGCATGAGAGACAAATACAAGTAATTAAGCCACTGTATCGTGTCAGAGCAACCAATTCCATACTAATATAATATGGAAACTATTAGCACACATCAGTGGTCCATTTTCTTGCATACAATGTGCTTGGAAGAAGTCAATTCAGTTTTAAGACTACCTATTTAAATATTTGGATTTTTTTAAAGATTATAGGCACTTTATTTTGTATTTAAAAATTAAGACCTAAAACTATAATATTGGTATCTTGATTTGGATTTTTCTCAGCTTACTTCATAGAATCATAGAATCATTATAGTTGGAAAAGACCTTTAAGATCACCAACTCCAAGCGTTAACTTAACACTGCCAAGTTACCACTAAACTATGTCCCTCAGCACCACTCTTACATGCCTTTTAAATACCTTCAGGGATGGTGACTCCACCACTTCCCTGGGCAGCCTGTTCCAATCCTTGACAACCCTTTCAATAAGGAAATTTTTTCCTGATATCCAATCTAAACCTTCCCTTGTGCAACTTGAGGCCATTTCCTCTTGTCCTATCACATGTTATTTAGGAGAAGAGACTGACACCCACCTCGCTATAACCTCCTTTCAGGCAGTTGCAGAGAGCAATAAGGTGTCCCCTCAGCCTCCTTTTCTCCAGGGTAACACCACCCCCCCCCCCGCCCAGTTCCCCAAAGCCCAAAAGTGAATACAGTATTCAAAGTGGTGCCTCACCAGTGCTGAGTACAGGGGGATGATCACTTTGCTAGTCCTGTTCGCCACACTATTTCTGATACAAGCCAGGATTCTGTTGGCCTTTTTGGTCACCTGGACATGTTGCTGGCTCATGTTCAGCCAGTTGTCCATCAGTATCCCCAGGTCCTTTTCCACCAAGTAGCTTTCCAGCCACTCTTCCCCAAGCCTGGGGTTGTTGTGACCCAAGCGCAGGATGCAGCACTTGGCCTTGTTACCTTCAGATATCTGCTATACGGTTAATGGAGAGGAAAGGAGGGTAGTCTTAGATGATAGTTGATTTCCTGATTTTAGACCTCTCTTAGAATGAGTGGGAAAAATCTTCATGTAAATGTATTTATGTCTTCCCACTGACTAGACAGGAAATGTAGAAAATCAGATATGAACAGCTAATCAGATGAAATATACTTTTTCTGATGGCACTCCTATGCTCATTAACAAAAGAATTTCAAGACAGAACAATTTTCGAAGCAAGGTATCGCCTCACACACTTTCATACTTTTCTGAATTACAGGGATATAGACCAAGAAAATTACTATGGCTCTTCTGTTACATCTCATTTTTGCTTGGATCTTTTTTTTTTTTTTTTTCTGCAGTCCATTAGTAAGATAGTAGCACTGAACTCCAAATAGAAGGCAAATAGAAAATTTGAAAGGTATTTCTGTTTGTTTAAAATGGTTTATTTCTGGAAGTGGAGAAATGTATATCATCAGGTCTTGATTTCAGGAATGCATCCTTCTTCTTAACCTGGATGTGTTCAAAGGAAATTCTGCAAAGCTGCCTCAATCTGAAAAGGCAGTTTAAGTGCTCAGAACAAGAAATCATAATGCTCTAGATGTCACAGGCACCTCACCACCTGCTTAACCTTAAACAGATAAGGAATCTCTTTGACTCTAAAGTGGCAGTTTATTACTTCATGGGTAAGTACTTGTCTAGACAGAGTCGTAATAACTTTCAAGAAGTACCTAATATCCCTATTATTTGTCTGGAGAAATCACAGCCAGGTTCAAGTATTCCTGGCACCAGGAATAGGTGTGAGTTATGGGCACAGTAGTTTCTGAATAAGTAAGTGTAAACTGATTCACTAGGAGAAAAGAGAGTTGGTCACAGGTAGTTTCATGTAACTGCTTCTTCTTTCATTTCCTTTAATTTCCTACAGACAAATCTGCTCACTGCACTACTCACTGTTAAAAAGCATTTCAGTCCCACAATGCGTATCTCACATGACTCTCCATTCAGAGAGGCAGTTATACCCATAACTCTAACCAGGTAAAGGGAAAACTTCAAAGACACTGGAGCTGTGCTGTCCTCTTCAATGAACTATGCTGATTCATACCAACTGAGTGTTGGGATCAAAACCTCATTTTGTGGAAAGTGCTCCCTCCAGTATTCCATTAAAATTTTCAAATGTCTCAGTGATGTACCTGTGGAAGAATATTTTCCTAAAATCCCACAACTGCTTTTATTGTTAAGAATGATAATGGGGATAGCAGCCAGTCCTTAAATCCCTTCACTTAAAATCCAGTTTCTATAACAGTAAAAAAACCAACAAAAAACAACAAACCAACTTAATAAAAACCTTGAATTTCATCCACTACTTGCAGTCTTATTACTTTTAGGTGGGACATGCAATTGTAACTAAACAACTGAGCTAAGGTTGGCATGCACAAAAAAATTTGTGAATTGTTCCCAGTAACAATGAAGTTATAAATAGTAAATTTGTAGTAAATTATACATCAGTCAATACTTACACTCAGTTATGCATCAACCTTGAATTATATGTAGAGTCTCAGGTTTGCTGCTCACACTGAGATTTATGTAATTTTCATATGTGGTCATCCTCACATTAACCACTTACATGGATAATTTTGTTTTATATCAGCTTACTATAAGGAACTCCCCAAACGTACTTTATTAGTTGGGGAAAATATACAACTTTATTAGCCTCTGCAATACTGATTGCTTCACTTTCTCTGGAAAACCCATGAAACTCCAAAAAATCTGTAAAAACTCTTAGCATTCCTTATGCTCATATTGACAAAAATCTACAAAGGATTAGATGAGTTGGTAAAGGTGTTGGGCTACTAGTGCCTTCAGGATGTGTTTTGAGTATCACTGATATAATTTTACATACATATAATTTTTTACATATACATATGTCTCTAATTTTCACAGGAAAGAGGAAATGTTCAGGATAACTTCCTTCCCAGCTAGGCAGCCAAATAAATTCTCACAGAAGTTAGCATTAATTCTACCACTATTCTGCACTCAAAATTTAACATGTTGGAAATTAAAATGGGCAATAAATTAGAGAAGATGAGTGTTACAACTGCAGAGGTACAAGGAGGTATCTTAGATATGGAAGAACAAATCACTGTCTTGAAAATTGGATCAGCACAGACAGATAATCATCATAACGGAAGAGCACATAAAGCTACTGGCTGACAAATTTGAAGAACTCAAGACCAAAGGAAAAAACCAAACTAACACTGATTGAATACCCAAAATATACTAAAGGAGAGCAACCATATCTTTCTTTGAACAATGGATATTTGTTCTGCTTAAAGTAAGGTGAAGCAGGGGAAAGAATGGAATAAAGGCACAGGGAATTTTTTCGCCATCACATGCAATACTCAGAGTGTATGTTATGGTATCAAATAATACAAAATGAAGACATTATATGTGCATGTTAATATTTAAGATGGATTATTTAATTTATGTCTAGTCTCTTATTTCTAGCTCTAAGAACAGGCTGTACCATCAAAATCCACCAATACAGCTGCATCAAATGGCGAGAATTTTGTCAATAGCATTTCTCCAGTGACATGCAAACATTGCAGCTACTGTAACCACCCAAACTTCAATGTTTCAGTATACTTTTCTGTATGTTTTATAGATTTTTAAAAACAATTTTTATATATTATAAGGGTCTTAATTTTTAAAACACATTTCAGTTTTTTCAATAATAATATAAGCGTAGGAGACTGGCTGTGTGTAATTGCAGAATCTAGGAACTAGATTACAATGCTGGATGCTGTAAATCATTAATTTGTTTCTAAATTCATTCCATTCTTGTTTCTTTCCTATCTTCTTATTTTATAGCTTGCACATTTCACAGTACTATAAACTACTGAACAAGACATAAGTGACAGTATGCCTTGTATTTGTATTTCACCTCACACTGCTGAGACAATATTTAAGTTCAGAAGTAACAATGAGACTTTAAAAAAATAGATCCTGAACACAATATAATTTTAAAATCAAAGAAATAAACAAACCCACCACCACGACCAGAACAAAATACAACAGGAAACTGATTTAATTATGAAAAAATAGTCCACCCTTCTATTTGTACAGTAACTGCATCAAAAAATAACGGTTATGAGAAATGTGTTATTTATTTAGGATGTAGGAAATGGAGGCTATATGAGCTGAATACATATTATGGAAACTCCATGTGTGCCTCCATGTACAAAATGTACTGTTCCAAATGGTCACTGATATAACAGCTTAGCTGTCTGGACTGCGAGCACCAGTCCACAACTACAGCACACCACAATGCAATAGAGTTTATCATAGAGGGAGAAAAGAGTGGGTGACTCGTCTCATTGACATAGAAAAAGAACAACTGTGTGATACCTACTTAGCCAAACCATTCCTAAAAATTCCCTTTTCCCTCACTTTTCGTCTAGCAGATAAAAAGGTTTATATTAGCTAATATACATCTCTGCAGACAGACAGGTACGAATACTTCTGCACAGTATTTTGTTTTTCCAGTTAGAGTGATCCTGCTCTCACCATGTTCAAGGAGCAGGCACACACAAGTCAGATCTATGCAAGAAAGTATGTAAATGCACATTATACAGTGCTCTGCCAGTAATAATAAAGATAGAAATGAGGCTGGGTGTATAAGCTTGGGATCAGTGAAACCTTAGTGCAGCCACACAAATTCCAGTTTCAACAGGACTTCAGTTAAAGCAGCCATGAAAAAACACGCTTGTTCCTTCTCCAAGAAGACTACAACATCATCTACTCCAGTTATACATGCCCTGCACAAGTCAACTCACTCAGGGTTTCAGAAAAACAGTTAAATGTTTTATCAAAGCACAAGGAGAGATTCTGATGGTACAGAGTAGTGCAGCTCAGTAAGCCAATGCATTAGGATTGCAAAGGAAACACAGGAGGAAGATGGCTATTTGACCAAGCAGAACTCAAATGGCACTTTGTGATAAGTGAAGGAGAAGTGGGAGAAAAAGAAAACAACAAAGCAAATAACGCAAAGGCAATCACACACCATTTGTAACAGGTACCCCAAAGCCCAGCCAGTTCCCAAGCAAAAGATGGCTGACCTCCTAAACGCCCTCCTCTTGCGCACCCTCAATCTATTCACCGAGAATAAGAAACAGAGAAGGCCTTGATGCTGCGCAAACACTGTTCAGCAATAGCTAAAATACTGATGTACTATCAACATTGTTTTGGTCACAAGTCTAAAACACAGAACAATACAAGCTGCTATGAAGAAAATAAACTCCGTCCCAGCCAGACCCAATACTATGTGTTTGAGCCTTCACAGAATTACAGAATTATTTAGGTTGGAAAAGACCCTTAAGATCATCACATCAAACTTTTAACCTAGCACTGCCAACTCCACCACTAAAATATGTCCTTAACACCACATCTACATGTCTTTTAAATGCGTCCAGGGATGGTGACTCCACCAGTTCCCTGGGCAGCCTGTTCCAATGCTTCACAACCCTTTTGGTGAAGAAATAATTCCTAATATCCAATCTAAACTTTCCCTGGTACATCTTGAGGCCATTTCCTCTTGTCTTATGGCTTGTTACTTGGGAGAAGAGACCTCCACCTCGCTACAACCTCCTTTCAGGTAGTCATAGAGAAGGATAAGGTGTCCTCTCAGCCTCCTCTTCTCCATACTGAGCAACCCCAGTTCCCTCAGCCGCTCCTCACAGGACTTGTTCTCTAGACCCTTCACCACTTTTCTATATATAAAGCAAAGAACAGGATATTGATTAAATGATAAAAATATTTTCACTCTTAAGCAGAACCGATGACTTCATGCTCTTTCAGTTGTGCAAGAAATTTCAACTGGAGGATTTCATAGAGTCGTCATAGACTCATAGAAAAGTTTGGGTTGGAAGGGACCTTTAAAGGTCATCTAGTCCAACCCCACTGCAATGAGCATGGACATCTTCAATGAGATCAAGTTGCTCAGAGCCCCGTCCAACCTGATCTTGAATGTTTCCAGGGATGGGGCATCTACCACCTCCCTGGGCAACCTGTTCCAGTGTTTCACTACCCTCATTAGAAAAAAAATTTCTTACTTCTATCTAGTCTGAATCTACCCTCTTTTAGTTTAAAACCATTACCCCTTGTCCTATCACTACAGACCCTGTTAAACAGTTTGTCCCCCTCTTTCTTATAAGCCCCCTTTAAGTACTGGAAGGCCGCTATGAAGTCTCCCCCAAGCCTTGTCTTCTCCAGGCTGAACAGCCCCAACTCTCTCAGCCTTTCCTGACAGGAAGGGTGTTCCATTCCTTTGACCATTTTTGTGGCCTCCTCTGGACCTGCTAAAAGGTTTCCAAGGACATCCCATAAACTGAGAGAGGAGTGACTGGACAGCAACCCTGCAGAAAGGCATCTGGGGATACTGGTTGGCAGCAGCTCAATATAATCAAGCACCACTGCATTAATACCAACACCCAAATGCCTCCCTTTTTCCCTTTAAACCCAGACCCAGCTGCTGCTATACTTGTAGCTCTTTCTTCTAGCCAACTTGGAGCCCCACATCTCCTGAGGCTCATCAGGATTCTTAAAGCTCTTCAAAATTTCTGAAAAATATGCTTTATAATTCGTGGGAGCTGTTAAAAATAAACTAATGCTAAAATAAAGGGAAAACAAGAATCATCCTTATAAGTGGTCTATAACATTTGATTCTTGGTTTATTCTTGACAAAAGAAACCAGGAAGAAAAACACTAATCATTTTCAACTAGAAGACATGCCATGCTGCCGTTCTAATCATAACAACTGTTTCATAATCTTAGAAATATAAAAGGACTATTAAAAACTCTGGTGAGTGAGGAAAGAGGTAACTAGTAAACTATACAGAGGTATTATCTCATGATATTTCCTACACTGAATTACATTAAGCGTCTGTGGCAGCCAAGGTTAGAGGGGAAAAAAAAATGAAAAGAAAAAAAAATTGTGTCAGACATCTACATTTGCCTGTTTCTTATTGGAATTATTGAAGTTACAACATCTAAATCAATAAGTTACGACTGTATCATTTACTGTATTTTCATTATGTCCTCATTCGTTGACGAAGTGAATGCAGTTTTTGAAAGTTGCTTCTTTATTTTTAGAAGTTAGTCCAACAAACATAATCAATGACAACTTGAGAAGCTGGGATATGTCTAATGCCTAATCTAAATAGATTTAAAAATATTCAAAGATTGATTTTAATTGGTAGCTTATAGACATCCATAAATGAAATTCAGTTACAGCTTTTTAATATATAACTATTAATTGTTTTGTAGCACTCAGAAGTATGCTAAGTGCTTCAGAGGAAACATAACAAACTATTCCCTCCCCGGATGTGAGCACTGAACATAAAAAGCATCTTCCAGCTAAAATTCCCTTTCACTGGTTACCAGAGAGACTGGTTGCCAACATTATCTACTTACTCACAGCTCCCTGTTGCAACACACACTGCAGATGACAGGGGAATTGTTCAATTCAGAACAACTTCCCTAGGCATGCTAATCTCTGCAGTCAGGGAATAGCCAGAACAAGTGTGTTAACCCTCTCTAACCCTCAACAGATTTAAATTGCCCATTTCTGAGCCCAACAAAGAAGTTTGTGTTTTCGGCATGTTCCTCAAAGATCAGATGATATGAAGCTGTATGTGAGGTTTTCCCCCTCCATCCCTTCCCATCCAGTCTTCTACATCACAGTAAAGTGTTTTCTGTATTTAGTTAAGTTTTTCTCCATCTTCCAACTCAGGTTCTAGTTTTCTTCCAGTCAGTTTATATATTTTCCTAAAGAAACCATTGTTTTCCACACTACTTGCCTGAAAATGCTTCTCTACAAAAATTCGTAGGAAAGGTTTCATCTATTCCAAGCTGATCTGCTTCTACTATATTACCTACATATATGCACTTTTAATGCTATGTTCCTCCATTTGTCTCCCTTTTCTTATCCTTTTTGCTTTGGTCTTATTTGCATTCTTACTCTTTCTCATGGAGTCTTCTTTCTTTTGCATTCTTACCAGTCCTTACTCTTTCTCATGGAGTCTTCTTTCTTCTTGCTATTAGTTCTATGTTAGCTGTCCTCCCTGACTTTTGTCATTGACTCCATTCCCAAAAATGGTGGGTTTTTTGTTTTTTTTGGGGTTTTTTTTTGATATGTTCTGTTTTGTTGGTTATTTGGTTATTTGGTTTTTGGTTTTTTTTTGTTTGTTTTTTTTTTTAAGTTAACCCTTTTCCACACAGTATTTCTCTGGTCAATGATTCTTTATGCCTCTCTGTGTCTTCTCACCACCACATCTTTTCTTTTTCCACCCCTTCTCAATACAATGCGTGGCTGGTTCAGAGAAGTTAGCACTTTTGCTGGCAATGGAGTCTGAAACAGTTATTGGTAGACTTTTCCCATGTCCACTGCAGACATTTCCATGATATATTCCTCTGTGTAAACTGTCCATTTTTAACCCATTTTTAACTGGTCTTTTCCTTACTAAAGGACCAATTTCAACATAGTTCTTGTTTTTGTAAATGTGGCTAGGAGGAGGATAACATGACATGTACAAACATAGCAATGTAGACTTAATCATTTATGGACAAAGTTGTTCAGCATTTTAGGTACATTTACACAAACATTTCTTTCAAATAATGAATAGAACTCATGAAAGGTAATACTTAAAACTATTCTAATGTACGAGGAAAAAAACCAACCAAACAAACACAATCGTGTAAGTTGTTCTTTACCAGGTGGTAACTAAAGTATAAGCTATTATCAACGTTTTAAACTAAGTATGTATTCATAGATGTTCTCTCATGTACAGAAGATAGATCAAGGTTTAGGAAGTGTTAGTGAAAACAATGCCTTTTAGGCTATTAAGAGATGCTAACATTTTGCAAATGAGTGTCTAGAGTTAATGTTTCAAAAGAGGTAAAAAAAGAAAAGAGAAAGAAATATGAAGAGACAAAGTGGAGACCAATAGTCAGTCATTGCTCATGATAATTACTGTCATCCATCTTTCAAAAATGCTGGGTTTTTTTCTGCTTTCACATTTTGCATTCATTGCCTCATTCCCAAAATTCCCCAAGCAATTCAGGATTCAAAAATGCACATCTCCAGTACTAAGTAATTTGTTTTAGTTTGCATAATAATCACTTTTGTTTTAATAGCTTATGATATCTCATTTGTGCATTTTCATTAAAGAATGGTACTTGTCTTTAAAATATCATGAAAATATACAGCCGACAATCAGAAGATGGAGCTCCTGGTGGTAATGAATGAATTATTTGCAAGCGAGTTTCCAACATCATATGCATACACAGGCACAGTAATGAGCCATAGGAACAGAGTGATGCCAGTTTCATGACTGTGTAGGTAACTCTTCTTCATCTGTGTTGCAACAGAAGGAGCCACACTGAAGGTGATGATTACAGTCATGACCGTAGACTGGGGAATAACTGTTAACCTTATACTGGCATTGGATAACCTTCTAATAGGTAAGTTTTCCTTGTACAGATCGCTCCCCTGGCTAGCAATGTATATTCAAACTAATAATGATTACAAAGCGCAAAACTAGCTAGGTAAAGTAAACAGTCAAGATGGAACACCTCCTCCCTAGAATGAGGTTATCTATACAATGCCTCCTGATGTATTAGCAACTACTTCTAGTGAAGAGACCTTCTACTATATCAGTCTTTACTTTATGCCTGTTTTATGAGAAAAAAATGAAGAACAAACTGGAGAATGAGGTTTGCTGCCTAAAACTACACAAAAACACTAAGCAAATTATGAATGGTATACGTTATAATACATTAGATGTGCAGTTAAAGAACGGGTTGAAGAGCATTGAAAAATTTAAGTTTGGCAGTCAGTTACTCACAGTCTGGGATCCCAATATATTTAATTTCAGCATTTAAAAAAATAAAATCATTTTTTGAAATATAAAGCTTGTGAAGATGGTAGTTAACTAAACTGGTTTACTGCAGCTGACAAAACCTAAAAACTCACATTTGATTATCAAATCACTTAATTCCTCATAAATTAGTAGTTTTTTTTTAGTACAAAACCCGCCACTTTCTCAAAATTCAAAGTTAAACTGTGAACTTGAAAAAACATTATGTTCACTATTAAGAATATAATGGACATGGCCCAACCCTGGAGAAAGACATGCCTAGATGTGTAAGAAAAGATGGCTTGTTTATAAAGCACACTAGAAAGAACACTGCAACATAAGGAGTCTTTTGATCAAGGAATGGAAAGACAGAAAAAAGCACTAAATGGAAAAGCACTGTTCGTCCATGTTGAATAACATTGCTATTATCAGTCCTAATGGAAACAATCAGGAAAAATGTTAAGAGTGAGCAGAATATCAACTTGGAGATCAGTTAAAATACTGCTATTAAATGGACCCAATGAGAAATGAAGACCCAGAGCAGAGGATGCACCACAGAAAAAGAAAGAGTTGAAGATGTGCTATGGTAACCAACTCATATTCAGCAAAGACTTTGATGTTAGTAGGAGTTTCAAGTGTCTGCAGAAAATAGGTTAAGATTCTGTTCTGACTTGATTCACCTTGCAAATTATTTGTCCATATCATGCAGTTCAATATATGAAGAAAGGCTACCCATCAATGAGATTCGTTAGAAGATTAATTGCTATATAGCTTTTTTGGTAATATGCAAAGATAGTGTCTTTCAGAGCAAAACCCAGCAAAACATAACCAGTGATATTGTTCAGATATGTATAAACTATTCACAACTACAATAGCATCAAAAGCTTGCTTGTGCCTGTATTTATTGTAAATATACGCATGGCTTGCCTGTATTTTCACACACAGTCCACAAGTGAAATTACTTGTTACATTGTATAATAAAACATTATAATAATATTCACTCATTAAGGATGAGGACCTTCTGAACAGCAGTGATGCACAGAAGTGTGTAAGGAGGTCTCTAAAGACTTACAGGTCCTATCAATGCCTAGGTGATTTATGCAATAAACTTATATTAATGCTAACCTGAGTTTTACATATAAATCCTCTGTTCATCAGTGGAAAAACAGACCCCAAAGCGTTTGATTTAATTAATCTCTTGCCTGTGTCTTTCACTACAGAAATAATTTAAATAATGCATAGGGATGGTGTATTAGGTATCTTTCTACAGTTGCAACATGATTAATTACAATGGCTAAGCCCCTAAACATTAAGTTGAATACTAATTTGGTGGCAGAATCTGGAACTGGGAAAGTGCAGAGGCCACATGTTTTCTATCACACTTTTAATGACACAGGAGTGAAAGAGAATGACAGAACATTGACTGCTACTTATGGATACCATTTGCATAGATTAAGATCCTGCAATTTTATATGTACTTTTGAAAGAAAAAAGAGCATTTTAGACCTTCATCATTCAATACGATATGCACACCTGGGTTGTACGCTTTTTCAAAACACTCACTGTCGACCAGAAAAGGCTTCGTATGCACACAACACCTATAATTGCAAATATTGTTCATGGAATGAAAAGGGCAAAGGTCTGGCTAGGTAAATCACTGGTTTATTAGAAGATGTAATTATTCAGGGTGCAACTGTTATATGACCATCTGATACCACAGACAATGTTCATGTAAATGTTGCCATGACAATCTGATGCCACTAATATGCATTGACATAAATTATTTATTTTCACTTGATAGTAAGGCTTACATGACAATACGAGAACAATGCTTAAATGACCAAACAACCACTTGTATTTAATTGCCATTCCCATGAATAGTCAGCACCAATGACTAACTGAAATATGCATTACCGATAGATTATGAAGTGCTCCAGGCAGTTTCGGACACAATTTACTTCGTATATGGGTGCCCATAGATTCATAATTAAAATGACAAGCTGAAGTTTTCATAGCAAGAAAAGAAAACATTAAACCAATCAATCTGCCTTTTAGTGAGGACTGGTAAAAAGGCAACGGTTGTTAGGGGAATTAACAACAAAAAAAAACAACACAAAAAATCCCACACCACAAAAAAACCCAACCAAGTACTCCCATAGAAACAGTAGTTGGCATATCAATCAGCCCGCTGGACACATGCCAATTCCATTTGCAGTAGATCTGCTACATGCTGCACTGATCCCATGCCAAATTCAACAAAGGGTCTGGATGATGTGCTGCCACAAGTGCCCCAGTCAACACCCCCTTCTCAGGCCTGCCTGGGATCACTGGGCATTCCTACCGCATGACGGATTTGCCTGTATCACCTACCTGCGGTGTCTACCGCTGGAAGGTGACAAATACGAAAAATACTCAGCTCCACTCAGCTCCAGGGCTCGCAGTGACACTTCATAAAGTAAAGCAGAGGGATGGCTGTTTTCTCAACCCTAGTGTATGATAAATCCCAAAATGTCCAGCACTACTGTGGTAGTGCCCATTGATATCTGTTTGTCACCAGAGGCCCGGAGGTCTCCAATATAAAAGAGAACCAAATAAAGCTATCATATAATGATGTATAGAAAACGGGCAATTTGGTGTATTTATTTTTGTGCAACTTGCTCTTTGCTATGGTCTCTTAAGAAAATCTGGTGGTTCAATGTGGAGGCAAGTTTATTTTGTACTGGATGCTACTCTCTGGAGGGGGTGGAGAAGGAGAAAATAGAATCATAGTGACTGGATTTGTCCCATGCATGTTGCTAAATTTTGCTGTTTGCACCAAAGTCACATAGGATGAACAAATAAACAAACGATGTAGAACACAATAATCCATCTCTCGTCTCCTCAGTAATATACCACAGATGTTTCAGAGAACAAAGTGATTTTCCACAACAGGTCATACATGAAATACATAAAATGAAAGCTATTGCTGGTAAATGGGCTGTCTGTTCCACAGAAACTATTTTCTTTTGCCCTTTCCCTGTGGCTCCCACTTCACAATATAAAGGGACACTGTCAGTTTCTGTTATGCTTCTGTCTGAAAATGTGGAGCTTAGTATACCACATTCACTAACTACAAAGACTACAACTGAAAGAAATTAACAGGGAATAAACATCTTCCCTTATTGTTTCAGAGAGTTAAGCCTGTGCATATGACAATATAGCAGGTTTCATTTTTTCTCTTATAAAACTATTCCTGGAACTGGTTAAAATTATCAACTGGGAAACACATTTTTAAGAAACTAATAATATTAACAGAACATACTGTTTGAAGGCCTGTAGCAGATAATATGTTTCTTTTCAGTAAGTCATTAAAAAAAAATAAAAAATTACTTGTTCTTCTGCCATCCCATTAAGTCAAAAAAATAAAATCTGTAGAAAGCAAAACATAGTTTATTTTCTGTGGAAAGACTGTCCCTGACTCCTTTTTTGTCAAACACACATTGTTAACATCCTTTTTCTTCTCTGGCCTTCTCTGCCACAATTACTTCTGATAGTCTGTAATTCGAGGACTGTCTGCATGGCAGCAACCGCTTGTTTTAGGACTGCATTCTGTGAGAATGGATGAAATATTCACTTATCGGTCACTGTAGCATCTTCTACAAAACACACTCCTTTGATATATGTGGTGTATAGAAGGCAGTTGATAAAAAACACAGCTATTCAAAAAGGTGCAATCCTCAAATCCCTCTTGAGTTACCAGTACAGTAGCCTCTTTGTACTACCAAACACAACAGACTAATCTTGATAATAACCTTCCATGACAGTCCTGGTCTGTACCGAATCTTCAGTCTCTAAGATATTTTACACACATCCAAGTTGTCCTCCCAGATGGACTAACTCTACTTAACTCCTGTTATAAATATACTGTCATTCCTCATGCTGTACATTGAGATCTGCTTTTATGCCAGATGCAGAGCAGTGGAAAGGCTCATGCATTTCCATCATTTTCTTTTGTTTATTCCCCTCTTGAAGATGGGGAGCAACTAAAACCTCAGGAAGAAGAGTAGAAAAAATGAAATGGAAATTAAATATAGGTTCAGATTTAAAAGTTCTGGCACTCAAGTTTTCTCAACTACTGAAGTGAGTTACATTGCTAAGGTTTTGTTTGTTTATTTGTTTGGGGTTTTTTTGTTGGGTTTGTTGTTTTTTGTTTTTTGTTTGTTTGTTTGTTTGTTTTAATGAGGAATGTTACGTAAATTCATCTCACCTGCACAAGTCCATTCTGAAAAAGGACATCCTTCTGATACAGACCTCACAAGTCTCCCCAAAGGAAGATAAAGAGCCTCAAGCTCTTCTCTGTACTTACAGTGACTTACAGTCACTCTCCAGACTTCCAGACAGATTTGGGACTCCAGTACTGCATGCCCTTGACCTCCAGATATGAAATCCAAGATTTAGTACCTTTGAATAGTATAAAGGCTTGGCAGCAACCAGTTGTCAGATAATTATATAATTGAATATTTCTTACTATTAGCTTCCTAATATCCTTTGATCAAGAATTACGTAACTAAGTTACCACCTGCTATATATATTGTTGAACAAACTTTCATCTTTCACGTTGTCCAATTAAAGCAATGTTCCTTTTGCACCTGAAAAAATATTTCTTAGTCATTGAAATTCAGTACTTACAAGATATTTTCCTATTAAATTCATTTTTGTAATAATTTGAAACTCAGTCATTTTTATATAATGAAGTTGCATCTTTTGAATTTGTTGTGTAATTGTGTCTTTGAACCTCCAAATAGCTGTAAAGATTCTGAAAGTCCAAACCAGATACAACTGAAAACATTATTTTTTCTGGGTGCCTAGATTTTAATAAGTATCGTAAGTCTTTCTAATACAAAAACATTAGTAACCCATCCACGGATGTTTGATATAAATATTTTATTTCTTTTCCTAGTAAATTAATGCCTACTAACAGACAATGACATACATTGCATACACACTATTACGTATTTTTATGTTCAGGAACACTATGGTTTGACTTCTCATGAAAATTACTATGCATAATAGGTTTATCTTTATCTCCCAAGTACAATCTTACTTTTATTTTGTTATTTAAAAGATCAGGGCAAATTTAAAATATCAGTTAAAATTACTAGGGAAGACATTCTGTTATTGCAATTACATGTTCATGGGAATGTGACCATAAATTAGGTCAAAGTTAGGATACATCTGTTTGTTGTTGGTTTGGGTTTGTGGTTGTTTTTTTTTTTACTTTTTTTTGATTTGCCATGAAAGAAACAGCTGGACAAAAGGAAGGTTGGTACCATGTGACTGAATTCTTTGCAGACCTCTAGCAAATGCATTATAGACCACAGCTAATCAATCTCTCTTCCTTCACAGTACAAAGCAAAATCAGAAAAGCTTCGTCCTTTAATGAAAAATATGAAAACCTGTCACTGGACTGGACTTGGTCAGTTGGGATTTAGATGCATGCCAGTGACAGCAAGAGCATAGAATGACACTAATAAATGCCCAAAGTAGTTTACATAATGAAATTTCTGGAATACATAACATTTTGTATAATGACTAAATATTTACAAGGTCTGTAGGCTTAAGGAATACAGTTCCATGAGAGTTCCAAGAGAGTTCCATGCTAACCTGAAAATCATCAAGTTAAATACCATGTAACGTTTCTAGTCTAATAATCTCTACACATCTTACTTTGCCAGTCCTTCTTTGCTCACTACCACAGGCTGAGCCTATCGGTATTCATTGCTGTAATCCTTAAACTGGGCTCTGGGTTGAGTACTTCAAAAAAATAAAAGTGTGCCTTTTTTTATTGGAATAAAGAAAATCAAATCAGCTTTTTTTTCCCATTCAGTTAAAAAAATGAAAAATATCGTCATATACAAATTTATAAATCCATAGTGATATTAAATGATCTTACTAAGTATATATAATTTTACATTGATTTAACTTATTATGATACAGATTTTGATTTAATATAAGGAGCTTCAAAGTTAAGAGCAATGTAGTGATATCACTTCATTTTATATGACCCTGTTTTTGAAGACTTTTTAAAATTGAGTTTTTCCAATATTTATAAGGAATTCACCACATAATATTGATTTCTTTCTTGACAGGCACCTCTTTGACTACAAAGAAAAAGCCAGGTTCCAAAACCAATCAAAAAGCATAAAAAAAATCAGAGTCTATTGCCAGGGACACTAAGAACAATGACAACTTTCCTGAGGAATATATTCCAGAAAGGAGAAGAAAAGCTAAAAAATATTCTCAGAGGTGAAGGGACATGCAGAGGAAGCAACATAACAGAGGGAAGGTGGCAAAAAATACTTCTGGAAGAAAAAGAGAAAGGCATTAGAAAGCAGAAAGTTATTTGCAGACTAAGGAGAAGGAAAAAGAGAGAGCAGTATGAATCAGAAACCAAATTAGAATGTGCAATAGTTTATTTTGCTGTTGGGATTTTTGTGGGTTTTGGTGCTGGTTTTTTTTTTTTTCTTTCCCAAAAGGAACTAAAAACTTATTTAGCAAATGCAGTTAAAGTACCTTAAGGTTTTTCTTGATGATTTCAAGTCTGTTGTGGGTGTTTTAGCAGTGTGGTTATAAATTGGAAGACGAGATGTCTACAAGAGAATGAGGCAAATTTCAGTCTCATTTACTGAGGCAATGAAGCAGCAGTGCTGCTCATGAGAAGAGGCTCTGAAACTGTCCATGTAATGTTCAAACACACATATAAGGTAAAGAAATTCATAGAAATGTTTTACAGTGACAAATTAACATTCTTCAAATTCATGAATGGAAATGTGTGTGTAGATTCCAGGCATTCTGAAAAAATACATTTTAGAGAAAAAATTAATATCCAAAGCTGCAATATGACATATGGGGTCAGCTGCCAATCTAAAAGAAAAAGAGTGACATGAATAAAAATGAGTCCACACACTGTAGGAGAGATTCTCTAGCAAGTCTGCAAAAGCCAATAAAATATTGATAAAACTCCTGGTTTTCAAATTTATTTGTAGGTCCTTAATAATTGAGGGCACTTGTCAAAATAGGCTCTGCCTTCCAGACCTCCCACTTTGATATAATTAACTTGAATGAGCTTCTCTTCATCATGAAGACAAAGGTGGGAAAAGTGATGTAACTGCTATCCATCTTATGCAGGGTTTGTACAACCTCTTCTTTATGACTGGCTTCACACACTGACTAATAGACACTTTCCACTTCAGATTTTAATTAAAAGCTATAAAAGCAGTCAGCTGTAGGCCATGAATGTGTTGGCAACAAAAAAGTGCCATTATATAGTGGGAAGATCAAGCACTGTACAAATTTAGTGTGAAACCATGTTAAGTAGATCCATATGCCTGCATTTAATGCAATTCTAAGATCTACATGGTAGCAGTGGGAGTACTAAAGTAAAGCAAAATGTCAATTAAAGCCAGGACACACAGTTTAAGTATAATCATGTTAATTCGGTGATATATGAAACATATTTCTTTTCAGATGTTTGCAAAGAAATCACAGCAAGTGATTTTTTTTTTTTCCCCCTGAGTGCGGCTGCAAATATCCAGGTTGTTCCATAAAATGAAATGTTAAATTTATCCTAGTGAATATGAAATGTGTTCAGTATAGCATAAATCAGAATTGTAGAAGTAATTTAGAACAAAAAGCATATTTAGTCATATATTGTCAATAAATAAATAAACATTTCATATTTGGAATTCAATCTGTTTTGATTTGAGGAATAAATAATCCTGTATGATTTAGCAGTCTGTTAAGAGCAAGGTAATATTTAGTATCAACTTCCTAATACAAAAATATTTAAATATTTAAAATTTAATTTACCATTAATTATTACAATGACCCAAAATATACTTCTTATTTAAAAAAAAAAAAACAACAACAAACAACACATAACCACAATCAAAATAGATTTATTAAACGAGTCATAAATATTTGAGAAAATCTTTAACTTGATCCTCTGTTCTCTTCTGTAAGTAAAAAGAGAACATTATTTTATTACAGTTCATCCAAAAGTTATTTGGAAATGCTTTTACTTGGGTTATCAGTTTCATTATTTGAATAATTATATTTGCTGTTCATCAAGTTGTAGGTAGTACTCTTATGCAGAATAAACTTCTAAATATTATGATGGAGTATAACATCAGTGGCATATTCTCACAGAACAGAAAATTATCTCCTGTATATATCTAGTAATATTTACTGAAAATTATTTACTGAAAATTGCTGTAGTTACAGAAGATGCAAAATTCAC
Source organism: Charadrius vociferus (assembly GCF_000708025.1). Classification (NCBI taxonomy): domain Eukaryota; kingdom Metazoa; phylum Chordata; class Aves; order Charadriiformes; family Charadriidae; genus Charadrius; species Charadrius vociferus. Next base: position 5,613,516 of record NW_009650084.1, read on the forward strand.
ACAGAAATACAAGTCCAAATCCATGAACATGAGTTTTATCTGATGTCTGCCTCACCCAACTGCTATTGACTGATAACAAAAGCATCTAGTTATTAAAACAAGGGCTCAGAACACCAGGACATAAGATTCTGTTTTGTAGCAGCTTCTCTATAGAGAGTCTTCCTGCGAACTCAAACACAAATGATTTCTGAAGTCTGTTCTGATTACTTCATACCTCTGTTCAAAAACAAAGTCATCAGGGAGGTTACATAAATTGTACATAAAAGTAGACTCAGTAAAGCATTATATGTCTTCATCCTTTCATTTTTCTCCCCAAAAAGAAATGACATGCTGACCTCTCAGAAGCCAAGGCAAATATCTCTGATCTTTAGTGTTTGATTTCTACACAGCAGAAAGCTATTTAACATGCCTGAAATTGAAATGCAGAGTAGAAACAAGTTTGGCTTTGACAAATAAGGAAAGTTATGATCCACATACAGGCTTATCCTCAAAATTTCTGAACCAGCCTTAATCTCCAGTAAATACTGAAAGCCTTTCTGAGGATATATACTAAAGACTCCACTGGTAGAACAAACAGCTTTGGAGATAAGTGCGGGTGCCCTTAAGCAACTGGAAAGCTCTCAGCATCATTCTGTGCTGTGCAACTTACTCTGAAGAGTCATTTTATGTTAGAATTCCTTTCTACTCCATAAAATTATGCCCAAGATGAAAGTGATGCAAAAATCTATTGTCATTTTAGTTATAAGAGGCCCTTACTTAAGCTGCCGAAATCTTACTGAAGTGCCACTAGGAGGCTGCACATAATCTACTAGGAATGTATACAATTAAACTCTACTCTTACTGATAAAAAAAATGGCAAGGATAAGAGCAGAAAGACTAGTTTATGAATTAGAAAACACTCCAGCAGTCATCTAATAACCATTCCATTGTTTCCAGTGAGTTTTTTCCTATGATCCTTCTCACTAATGATTTAGCTAGTATGCTACTCACATAATGTCAGAAAATACCATCTTAATAAAATGGAATTTTCCAGAGGAACATAAATTTCAGCTTCTGCAGGAAATTAATTTGGGGCCCAAGCCTCAATTTTGTGTCACTACTATGCATAAAAAGATCACAATACTTTCTACAATGTCTAATATCTGTACATCTGGAGATACAGGGTGTAGGTTGGAGATATAGGATGTAGGTGACCTCAGTTCAGATATTGACTGCCACCTCCCACGTGCTAGGTGACTTTGTAAAAGCCATTCCTATTAACTGAGCTAGGAATCAGCTAAAGTATTTCTTCGGTGGTCATTTTGAAAAAAAAAATATGTACTTTATAATCTATTCTCAATTTAGCAGAGCTGTATGTTAGGTTTACCTTTTCCCACCTGACCAGCCACTGGACTTGTCCCTATGCATAAAAATATAAAACCTTTCTCTGCTTTAGGAAGCTCTTCCCCCACCACCCCCACCACCCCCCACCACCACCCCCGTTTATATTTTTCAGACACAGGACATTCTGGAAGATTCTATGTGTGTGATGATCCTAAGTAGTAATCAAACAATGCAGTGATTACAATGTAGTGTAAACAGCAAGTTATGTAGCCAGCAGATTGAGTAAGCAATATTTGTGAAAAATTAATCACTGCCGGTGATGGGAAGTTTCTATACATACAAAAACATAAAGAAAATAAGCAGGCACAAGCTAGTTACAAACAAGGAAGTTTTCTGTTAAATATCTTTAAAAAAAATACTATCATCTCAAATAGAAACTTTTCAAAAGTTTCTCAGTACAAAAATTTACTTGAAATTATGGCAGTGAACGGAGCTGGACACATCAAACTGGATTCTGTGATAAGAATTAAACCAGACTTAGTTGAATGTACATTCCTGAAAATCATTCCAGGAAAAAAAAAAAAAAATCATAAGCATGTGAGTGCTGTAGGGTGGAAAACTGAAAATATATCCTACTGCCACTTTCCAAAATATTTAGTAGACAAATAGGTAACGAGGTTTCTTCCACAGAAGAAAGCAAATGGAATGCTTCTCTTAGATCTTTAAATTCAGTAAATTAAAACCTCCAACAGAATCTGCAGGAATTTGTCCACTCCTAGTCCTTGAAGACCTTCCAGATAGACTAGGGATGACAACTTGTCAGGAGGAAGATAGAACAAAAGTCCGTTTCCCTGTAAATTTGGATTCAGTGACAGGTGGTCAAGGACTTTTGAACAAGTGAAGAGCAAAAAAAAAAGGATTTCCAAGGCCCTTCAGGAAAGCTGAGCTGTTATAGGATGATGCAAGGTCATTGCAGGGAATAAAACATTCTCAGACCAAGTGAATATAGAAAATAATTAATTCTTTATATCTGCCAAAAATATTTCTCTGTTTACTGCCTTGTTCTATGAAATACATAAGAACATCTCTATCCACTCTTAAATAAACATTAAAGAGTTCTTTTGAGATTACAGTCAAATATCAAAAACTTTTCCTGATTTCAGTAGGGTTTCTTCTCCTGAATCACATAGAAAAGGCAAATTCTTCCTTATTTCTTCATCATTAAGATTGTCTAACAATATAATGATTCTGTGCTAGTGTTTTATTTTTATGATTATTATCATTGAATCTGTATATGGAGAGATGGAATTTGCTATTTTTACAGGTTATGCAGCTTTGTTATAGTTGTTCAATGTCATGTGCATAAAGGAAACACTATGCAGGAAGTCTCTTCCCCACATACAATACAAACCATCTCCTTTTTTTCCAAATTCACTAAGTCTTAGAACCATTATCTGCTTTAAAGAGATAACTGTGTTAGCTTTGGTAATGCTATGTTGATTTGCATCAACGATTCAGAGAGTTTTGTGGATCATTATAACATTTGCCCAATGACTGAACATATTTTCCCCCTTGATTTTATACACTTATTTCCCAACTGTCAGTGAAATGACTGGACAACATTAAATCTTGTACCAGTCTTTACAGATCCCTTTGCAACAATTCACCACAAACAACTGTTATTTAGTGAATTTAGCAAGACCTCTGTTGATGAAACTGTCAGCTTCTTAAGAATATGAAGCTTGTATAAGTTTTTCCATTGTTTAAGAATTGAAGTTAATCGAAGTCATCTATTATTTTTTCATGTATTACTACCTTAGCAGTATTCTGGTATCCCACAGTATTCTCAGTAGCCCATACATCTTCCCATCCATTCCTCAACTAACCCCCCCAAAAAGTCAACTTATCACCAACACTAATGTCCAAAACTGATTTTGTGTCATGTTAATGAGAATGATTATATAAAATGTCTGATTAAAACAAACAAACAAACAAACTGTAATAGATGTTATCTGTCATCTTTATTCACTAAATGTAACATCAGAAGATTTGTGAGGTTAGTGAACTGATAGAGGTTTGCTACCATAAAGCTTTGGCAATCCCAACACAAATACTAAAATATGAAATAAATAAATAAATAAATAGTATATAATTATAATTATAAATTTATTTGTACAGAATATAAATAGTGGGTAAATTGTCCTATTTCTTCTGCACAGTACTGTTAAGGTGGTTTTTTTGTTTTTTTTTACTTGTTGATAGGCCTATATGCTTCTTGAGATTTCTTAGTTCTATCAGACAGACATATTCTCTTCCTATCTTCAGTATCATAATTTCTAAAAAGTAAACTTTGCCTTGTAAAGCCTCAACTTTATTTTGCTAGCTATTAAATCTTTTTATTATTGCTGTTCACTATGCTGTTTTTATTTTTATTTCTGCTGCACAGAATAACAGAATGGTTGAGGTTGGAAGGGACCTCTGGAGATCATCTGGTGCAACTGCCTCTGCTCAAACTAGATCAGGTTGCTCAGGGCTCTATCCAAACAGTTTTTTTGACATCTCCAGGGATGAAGACTCCACAGCCTCTCAGACTAACCTGTTTCTGTGCTTAACCGCTTCCACAGTGAAATTTTTTTTATGTGTTTCAAAGGAATTTCCTATATTTCATAGTGTGCCCGTTGCTTCCAGGCAGTGTTTCACAGTAAAATAGTGCTTTTTTATATTCAAATGGAACCTTCTGTGTTTCAGTGTTTCCCACACCATTGTTTCCATTGGGCACCAGAGAAGAGTCTGGCTCAGTCTTCTTTACGTCTGCATCAAGTATTTATATACATTGATAAAAACCCTTGAGCTTCCTCTTCTCCAGGATGAACAGTGTCAGCTCTTTCAACTGCCTCCTACAGATGCTCCAGTCCCTTTATCATCTTCATGGCCCTTCACTGAATTTGCTTTAGTAAGTCCATACTTGTACTTGGGAGCCCAGAACTGGACCCAGCACTCCAGCTGTGTCTCACCAGTGCTGAGTAAAGAGGAAGGATCGCCTCCCTTGACCCTCTGGCAATGCTCAGCCTCACGCAGCTCTAGACTTGTTTGTGGCAAGGGCACGTTGTTGGCTAATGCTCAACTTCTTGTCCACCAGAACCTCCTGTTCCTTCTCTGCAGACTTGCTTCCCAGCCTGGTGGCCCCCAGCATATACTGGTGCATTGGATTGTTGTCCCTAGGTGCAGGACTTTGCACTTACCCTTGTTGAAATTCATGGGCTTCCTCTCTTCATTTTTCCAGTGTGAATATAATTAAATTGTCAATAGCATACAGACAAAATAGGATTGTTTAGTAAATATTTGTATTCTATATAAGGCAAAATGGGTTTTAATGTCTAATTGTTGCCTTTAAATTTTGAACTATGCACATATGAAAATTTAGTAAAACTTTTTGTCTTTACTGTGAAATTCCATCATATTCGTTACTCTCCTCCTGAGCTGCATTCACTGTGTTTTTCACTTATTTTTCTGGTAACTGCCTCGGTTTTATAAAATTTGCATGTACATTAACACCAACTATATATATTACTGGTTGAGAGACTCCTCCATTTATTTTTTCTTACTTGTCATGAACATGATAACTGTCATTTTAATTTTGAATCCCATGATCAATTTATATTTGGTGAAGTACAAAATAGACTTTTCATATTATGTAAGGTGTTATTTTGTGTTAAGAGTCCTTTATTTATTTATTTTTTTATTTCACCAGAAGTTCATCCATCAATTTTGGTTGCTGCTTGAGATCTTCAATACACGTGTCCCAGATCAGACAAGAATGAAGTCTTTACAAGTCTGCAGTGTCTGGAGCACTACTTAACTCTTTCCATTAGGAATACTTGGGGTATACTGAAATAAAAAGTGCACATCAGTCTAAAATGAGAAGTTTCTAGCTACAGGGGACGTTTTATGCCAGGTGGTAGTCATAATCTCTGTTACTCAGAGCCACATCTAAAACACCTGCAGGCAGGCAAAGGAGTAATCTAACCTGTCAGTTTCTCAAGCAGAGTTTAAATAGTCAGACTATCGTAATCCCAAAATGACTGCCTGATTTTTTTCAAATTATTTATGTCATACATGTAAAAGAAATTATGGAAATATAGGCCATAGATGTATTATCTATCCATCTGTCTGTCTCTCTATTTACCTATCTATCTATCTTTTCAACATAGGCTGGCTGGTCAAATACTGGAACAGGTTGTCCATAAATATTGTGGAGTCTCCACCCTTGGAGAATTTGACTAGACAAGGCCATGACCTACTTGGTCTAACATCTTTGAGCAGCAGGTTGGATTAGATGACCTCAGAGATCCCTTCAATCCTACTTTATTCTGCTCTGTGATTCTACATACACTGTAATTCTCTTTCTTGCGCTGGCAGTCTACTATATACAGCCTACCAGAAGATCTTAAACATGTCTTAGCAAGCATGCGTTATGCTACTGAAGTCAACATGTACTAAAAGGCAACTAAATGATCCCACACCTCTATTTTTACCATTAAGAACTACATGGATTTCATAACAATTTTCAAAATCTCCTTCTCTTTATTTGAGGTTATGTGAGGGCTTAAATATAATCCTAGTCCTTTAGACAAATCTAGAGATGGAACTTCTTCACTTAGAAAACAAGTTTATCATGGGAGCTATCCATATTTGGGCCTATCCCTCACTGAAATCAGTGTTCATGATTTTCATCTTTCAGTATGGATATTTGGGAGGATGATATGCATTGCAGAGAGACCTGAGCCGAAGAAATAAACTGAACATAATTTATCTGGAGGAGTGTTGAAAACCTATACAAGAAAACATACTCTTCCTAGTAGTGAATAGACACAACAGAATCAAACCTGTTATTTGATTAAAAGTTATGAATCACTTTTAGCAGTATTTTTTGGTGACAGCTGTGAAAAAATGTTTATGAAAATTACTCCAAACCTGCTAATGCTGTGATACTTTATGTTGGTCTTCCCATCAATAGCTCCTTGATTTCGGTGACTCATCATGCAGTGTCTCCCACTCACTCGAAGTACTTGCTACAGCACAACTTGAGAGGTTTTCAGACATTATAATCTGACCACATAAAATATTTACTTGATAATTTAAAATAATAAACAAATTAACACATCCACGCACACAGATTATTCCTCTAGATTCTCATAGTATTTGCTCTAGAGGGGAGAATCAACCTCTGGCGTTACTTGGCTCTCTCCATCTATGATAAGGATAATCTACACAAGGCTAAATGCCTCATCAATCAAAATTAGGTGAGGTAAATCCTAACTTTATATCTTGAATATTTGTTTAATTTCTTCAAGTTCTTATTACAGCACACTGAACAAGAAGTCTATCCATGTAAGCCTAGGTTATTCTGCAAATGGATTCCTGTCCAAAGAGTTTTTTTAAAAGAAAAATTGTATATTTAAAATTATAGGGCTTTTGTATATTTTAAGGAGAAAAATATTTACATAATAGAATTGACCCCACCTGAAAAACTGAGTGTATACATAATGAGCAGAAGTATGGATAAGAATATGATGGTTTGTGATTCACTGACCACTACTGATTGAATCCACAGATTTGTATTAGATACATACAGTTAATTTAAATAGACAAACCCCACAAGCTGTTCCACTAGAACCCTCACTGTAAACCTTTGGCACTATGAGAACACTGCTACCTTCATTTTTTTTCTGCTCTAAAGTATCTTCCTGTCAATACTTTAACACTTGTGAATAAAGAGCAACAGGAAATGAGAAAACAAAGTTCTCCTGATTGGTAAATAAACCATTTTTAATATTTACAGAATCTGTGTTTTAGACTGGGACTACTTTGGGAGAGGTACAATGTAGGAATACAGTATGCTGTGAAATATAAATTAATATACAATAATCTGGATCATATATATAATATTTTTGTTTACCTTTTTAAAATCTTTATGCACTCACTAAATATACTTCAAGAGGAGGTACCTTAATGGTATGTAAAAGTGTGGCAAACTGCTGTGAGGACATCTTTCATCCAGCTACAGCATAGTAGGTCCTTTAATATTTATTCTACATTTTTTCCTCATAGGCACAAACATTTATTCTATGAATGGGTGCAGAGTCATTCTCATCAAGTAAGAATTGTCACAAAGATGAAGATAATCCAACATGTATGTTTTCTCTATTTTTCTAGATGGAGTCCATAGCAAAGAAATATGAAAATATTTATTAAACTATAAGCCTGCCTGACATTGAATACATTTTCTTCAATTGATGCAGTATCAGAAAGATTATGGGAAAAAAACCAAACATTTAAAAATGATGATTGTCATGGTAACTACCAGCTGCTATTGTACCAGTTCCACCAGTGATGCAGTTTCATTAAGGATATGCTAGAGCTGTAATGCAATGAAGGAAACAAAAATACTTCCTTGCTTACATTGTGCTAGATTTTTTATTAGCTTTTCAAAACCTGATGTCTTTTACAAACATTCACACTATAGTAGATATAATATTTTTTTGTAAAAATATGTATACGCTTAGAACAAAAATAATGAAGGACATTTGATTTCAACATCACTAGTTTTAATAAAGGCTTTTAACAGCCTAAGTATGGCAACAGTGTGCAATCTGGTTGATAAATATGCACCAAATGACAAATTAATATGTGCTGGCCCTCTTCAACTACAGATACAAATGTTATTATAATGTTTTGGACATTAGTCAGTTTTGTCTGTCTGGGGAAGGTTGATTCAAATGGCATGTGGAGCTACTACAGAGGTATAATCTGCCCTCTATGTGAGGAGAGTGTGAGCTACATCGTGAAGTTAAAAAAAACTCTGACAAAAGCATGGCTATTAGACTCAGAAAGAAATGGATTTTGTTAAGCCGCCAAATCCATTAAACTGTTTAACTATAGAGAAAAGTGTTATCAAAATCCCAGTGGGACTTCTGTTTAGATGGTCTGGGAACTGTTTTTCCAATGGATAGTGTGTACTTCCACATGTTAAGTTTCCCAATTGCTGACATTCTTCAGCTTTTAGAGAGAGAAGTGAGAACGCCTAAGATTTTTTCTTGTGAAATATTCAGATGATTCTGTAACTCTACAAAGTTAAGAATACATACGATGACAGTGACAACAATGTATAGGACTAGAAAATATAGTCTGCTGTTTTATTAATTTGCTTAATTTGAGAAATTGAACAAGTAATGATAGAAACTTAAGCAGTGGAATTCTCAACGCAGAACATACTAATAGTTACTTTTCATAGCTAAATGGACATATTGTGCGCATTTTAATCTGTTAAAAAATATTTTTAGTGCAATGCCCCATATTTAAAGCTGTGAACTAGCACTTTTGGCATATTTGAGTATTTAAGTTAAAATCAGGGAAAAAAGACCCTTGAAAATCAAAATAGATGCTTTATAGAAGCTGCTAGTCAATCACTGAAATTTTCCATCATGTTCTGGTTCTGGTATTTTTTCTACTAACTGACTTCCTTGTTCAGTTTATGAACCAGATTTCCTCTGATTCAAAACAGCCTGTGCTGAATTATTACTGTACACAATGGGAGAGGTACTGTGGTCCAAACTCTAGTATAGGAAAGATCTCCAGCTTAACTCTTGCAGAATTGAGCTAACTTTTAAACATATATGAAGGGTGAGTTTGGATTATTTTTTGCAGACAGCTTTCAACTGTCTATAATAGTATTAGTTGTACAGTGGAGGTGATTTTTTTTTTTAATTTTGAATTGAAATTGAATTTTTACTGAGTTGTAAAGTGCTCTAATAAAGTAAAAAATACATGGGAAAAAAAACATGGGAATGAGTTCACCTGTAAAAATGTTACAGAAAAGACTTGAAATCTAAACAGCTACTGCTTATATAACATGCTGATTTGAAACAGTAGATAAAATGATTCACTTACCATAATGAAGTAGAAATAAATGCAAACTTAAAAAAAATATAAGCAAGAGGGAAAAGAAGAACAGCAGGATAAAAATGTGCATTTTTTAATAAGATAAACTGACTTTTAGAAAGGATTTTGATCAAGAAGAACAATATTAAATTTTAATAAATTTATGATAAGTATTTTTGCTGGAAGCAGTTCCAGTCCAGCTGAGAAACGATGGCCTGGAAAAGCTAGACATTTATTCATATGCAATAATGTTGGTTTTTTGTGTTTTTGGTTTAATTGCAGTGAATGCACAAGACGTTGGCCAGTTAAGTAGAATATAATAACACTCAAAATTGATTTGAATGGTTCTCCTCAGGTGCTGTTAAAGCCCTCATATAAAAACCTCAAAAATAACAAATGGGATAATAAATGTCATATTTGGAACACTGGAGAGGTAACAAGGGTTAGTGCAAAAGAAACAGCTGTTAAGAACTTTACAGCATATCTCAAGACAAGAGATTATAGAATCAGAGAATACATTGTGTTGGAAAGGACCTTTAAAGGTCATCTAGTCCAACTCCCCCTGCAATGAGCAGGGACGTCTTCAACTAGAGCAGGTTGCTCACTGCCCCATCCAACCTGACCTTGAATGTTTCCAGGGATGGCGCAAGTTCCACCTCTCTGGGCAGCCTATTCCACTGCTTCACCACCCTCATTGTAAAAGAAGTCTTCCTTATATCTAGTCTGAATCTACCCTCTTTTAGTTTAAAACCATTTCCCCTTGTCCTGTTGCAACAGGCACTGCTAAAAAGTTTGTCCCCATCTCTCTTATAAGCCCCCTTAAGTACTGTAAGGCCACAAAAAAGTTTCCCTAGAGCCTTCTCTTCTCCAGGCTGAATAACCTCAACTCTCTCAACCTTTCTTCATAGGAGAGGTGTTCCGTCCCTCTGATCATTTCCATGGCCCTCCTTTGGATCTGCTTTAACAAGTTCATGTCTTTCCTGTGCTGAGGGCTCCAGATCTGGACACAGTACTCCAGGTGGGGTCTCACCAGAGCAGAATAGAGAAAAATCACCTCCCTCAACCTGCTGACCATGCTTCTTTTCATGTTGCCCAAGATATATTTGGCTTTCTGGGCTGCGAGCACACATTGTTGGCTCATGTCCAGCTTTTCAGCCACCAGGACCCCCAAGTCCTTCTTTTTAGGGCTGTTCTCAATCCCTTCATCCCCCAGCCTGTATTGATACCTGGGGTGTCCCCAACCCAGGCACAGGACCCTGCACTTGACCTTGTTGACCCTCATGAGATTCACATGGGTCCACTTCTCGAGTTTGTCCAGGTCCCTCTGGATGGCATCCCATCCCTCAGGCATGTCAACTACACCACTTAGCTTAGTGTCATTTACAAATTTGCTGAGAGTGCACTCAATCCCACTATGTTGTTGATGAAGACATTAAACAGCTCTGGTCCCAGTACGGACACCTGAGGGACACCACTTGTCACCAGTCTCCATCTGGACATTGAGCCATTGATCACCACCCTCTGGATGAGACCTTCCAGCCAATTCCTCATCTACCAAACAGTCCACCCATCAAATCCTTATTTCCCCAATTGAGAGAGAAGGATATTGTGGTGGACTGTGTCAAAGTCCTTACAGAAGTACAGAGAGATGACATCCATAGCTCTTCCCTTGTTCACTGCTGTAGTCACTCCATCATAGAAGGTCACAAGGTTGGTCAGACAGGATTTGTCCTTGGTGAAGCCATGCTGACTGTCTGGAATCACATCCCTGTCCTCCATGTGCCTTAGCACAGCTTCTAGGAGGATCTGTTCCATAATCTTCTGAGGCACAGAGGTAAGGCTGACAGGTTGGCAGTTCCCAGGGTCCTCCTTTCTACACTTTTTAAAAATGGGTGCAATGTTTCCCTTTTTCCAGTCACCAGGAACTTCACCTGACTGCTGTGATGTTTCAAATATCATGGAGAGTGGCCTGGCCACTACATTAGCCAATTCCCTCAGGACTCTGGGATACACCTCATCAGGTCCCATAGACTTCTGTATGTTCAGGTTCCTCAGGTGGTCACAAACCTGATCTTCTCTTACAGTGGGAGGTACTTTGCTCCTTCAATCCCTGTCTTGTAGTCCACCCACTCAAGAGGTGTGGGAAGACAGCTTGCCAGTGAAGACAGAGGCAAAAAAGCTGTTGAGCACCTCAGCTTTCTCCTTGTACGTTGTTACCAGTTTGCCACTCTTGCTCATTGTGGGGGTACATTTTCTTTCACTTTCCTTTCCTGGCTGAGATACCTGTAAAAGCCCTTCTAATTATTCTTTGCATCCCTTGCCAAGTTCAGCTCCAATTGCACTTTGGCCTTCTTGGCCTCATCCCTACACAGCCAGGCAGTGTCCCTATACTCTTCCCCAAGATACCTGTCCCTGCTTCCACTACCTATGAATTTTTTCTTGCCCTTTAGTTTGACCAGCAGGTCTCGACTCAGCTTTGTATACAGAATCATTTTTCCTGGTAAACATTGGTGTTCTCAATGTGTTCTTAATTTAAAACACACCCTGCAGCTTAACTTCTATTTACAACTTTATCACTCCTCCCTAACACACTAAAGACAAACAGGCAAAAATCATTCAGCAAACCCCAGAAACTGACATTTGCAATATTCTGCATTGACCTTTCCAAGCAGTAAACTCATGGACTATCTGGAATTTAAAAATAAAATTAGGACTCCAAGATTAAAAATATGAAAGACTATAACAACGCACTTTAGCCCCCTTTCAGTGGAACTCCTGTACAGTGCTTGCTTCTGAAACTTACAGAGTTTCTGAACATACTGCCTCTAGACTAAATTATAAGTAAAACACAAATTCATATAGTGCTGTTATCCTCTTTCCTATCAGCACTATGTCTAATTAAGCTTTTGCAACTTCTGGAAGCCATGTCTATTCCTCGTCTTTTCATTAGTCAAAAGACTATTAGAATACAATGAATATATTAAAAATTAGTTCAGAAACAACCTAAAAATGGTCAGAAACAACTGCTACATAAGGAAAGAAAAAAACATCACCACATTACTAGATAATTTCATTTAACAAGGCACACAACGTGTAATACATCTCTCAGTCCACTTTAGAATTTCCTGTTTCTCCTGTGGCTCTGCTCATGGATGTTCCTCTGCATAGTGTTACAGCACTTTGAAGCCTGCTTCAAATTACAGCAAGCTTTAAGTATTGACTCAAACATTGGTGGAAGAATGCTCTGAAAGAGAACTGAATACCTTTATTTGCTTATAATTACATCTATTTCCCTGTTTGTGCTGCTGAACTACGTCTTTCCCACACTCCAGTTGGGGGATGTCTCTTTCCTACAGGCTTTATTATGGGCCTTAAATGCCAAAAAAGGTGGCTTTGACCAGCCTGACTACCAAAGCAAGGTTAGAGCATAAGCTGAATGTTGTTGGTTTTTTGCCAGCTACAATCCAGCCAAAAGCTCCCTTTTATTGAACTATGAGAATAGGAAAGGGATGCTTTGATTCTCAGTCCATCACCTTTGTCCACTCCTGAACAAGCTAAATCCCTCAAAATCAACAGAAGTGCATCCTAAACAGTATGGCTGATCTCATCCTTGGTAGAACTCTCATCTGTCCTTTCAGACTGTTTTCCAAAGCAATATATTTATGCAAAAGGACTTTCCCTCCCAAAAGATCTGTCACAACAGCTATTTGTTCCTACTGGGATCTGAAAATATCTCTGACAGCAAAAATAAGCTACTCTCTCTTCATACTTTCTTACAAAAAACATTATGTACTCTACCAAAACTGTCCTCTAGCAGGTAATCTTAAAAGTTGTGCAATTTTGGTTAACTCTGTATACACATTTTTCTTCACATCTAAACACCCTTTGCGTGTCAGCAGTAGGCACAAGAATGTGAGAACAGCCAAAGTGCTTTGGTACAAAATTTCACCCATATCACGATCCTGCCCCTAGGAATACATCTGTGCTGTTATAGATGGACTGCTCTTTATAGAGAAATAGAGGATGGACAGGAAGAACACTCAAGCTCTGGATGGTCCTTGGCTGTTTCATTAGCTCACGCCCTTAGTTTCTTTTTGGAGTGTTCCCCCTCACTTTCCCCAAGACAAGGACACCATGTGAATATAGGGCAGTCTACACCACTGACCCAGGATCAGATCCTGTACCTCTTTTTTTAGCACTATACACCTATAGTCTTAAGAGGAACTAGCAGATGCTCAGGAAAAGTATATAAACCAGAGAGAATCGTGCTAGTGGTTTCCAAATTTCAGAATTTAATCATTTTACTCTATTAAATGTCCCATTGTATGGAGGCCATTACATACCTCGGATCACTAAGGCTGCCCTTCTGCATATGTTTTCTAGTTCCAAAGAAACATATTAGAGATGAAGGGACCAAACTTTGCAATATTAAGAATATATGTTATTGTGGATTTATTCATTGACATAATGAACTTACTGCTTTGTTTTCTACTGCTCCCCTGCTAAATTCCAATACTCTATTTTATGTCTTGTATTCACAGTGTTGCTAAGATTTCTTTTCTGAGCGGCAATAATTAATTTCAAAATCATCTTTCTATATGAAAGATCAGTGTCTTCCTTTATGTAGATTGTTTAGATTTTACCAGCCTTAAATTTCATCCAGCGTTTTTGCCTGGTCACTTAGTACTGTGAAACTCTTCTGTGACTAGTCTTGTTTTATTGAACCATCTTTAGTAATTTGTAACAGTGCCAAACATTGCCATTTCACTATTCACATCACTTACCTGAACATTCAAATGAGGAAGTTCAGGGATGTAATTTTATTCATTATGAAAACACTTATTTTTAAATGAAGTGTTTTATAGTAATTTTAGCAGCTCATAATGTCATACAGCACTTGTCGAACTGACATGCCTGCTTTGAGGTCTAAGGTATAATTAGTGAGAAAGCACAGCAAATTTGGGATTGACTTGAGTGAGATTTACCAAATATTTAGTTTTAAACGCAGACTTAAGCATGTTGCTGAGTAGGGGAGTTAGCTGAGATGTAAAATTGAAAACTAGAACAAAGCAAAGCCTCCATAAAACCATAAATTCACACTTCTCACACACTGATGTTTTTGTGTGTTGTATTGTGAAGTATTCTATTTAAAAATAGTTCTTAAAAACAGCACTGAAATATCTCCAATTTTTAAATACAGTCCACTTTTTGACTGTTCTTGCTGGATGTTATTAACTCCATGGACCAAGAAAACAGGCTTCAGAAGCCAACAATACAGGATATCACAGTGCAATTGAGAGAAATAGTACAAGCCACAGGGTGGTCAGGAATGTTTCATTTTATGCACTAAAGGCAATATCTTCTGCATTAATTGTACAGAGTCACTTTTGTGATTTAAAATACCTAATAATGAAAGAAGCTGGTTCTTGCTAGGGATTTTAAAAGCCCTGTGTTGTATGGTGCCAAGATTGTCACTGTCAGTTAATAATTCCATTCTTATTGAACAGCATTGACAATGTAAAATTGCTCTTTCAAAAAAAACCCAAACCAACACCCTCCTCCTAAACTAGGAAAAATAAGAGTAAAATACATTGTGAAAGTTTTCCTACAGGGCTATTTTCCCATTTCATAAGCAGGGATAGGCAAATGCAGCTAACAGTGTCTGAGCTAACTGTAGGTTAAAATTAGAAAAGGTACAAATAAACAATTTTTTTCAAAATTGTTACTGGCTCATGCATAATTCAAAATGAGAACAAAGGCTAAATTATAAATCACCAGAGAAATTAATTAATTATAATAATTCAGCATTCCCTGCTTCTAAGTATGCAAGTACTTCACAGTCTACACAGAAACAATAAACCCTTTATTCTCTAGACTTCTACAGTAATGACTACACTAGACACTATGACCCTTGAAAAGTTTAAACTGCAAATTAGGTCACTGTGCAGATTTTCCTTTTTGAATTGTCTGACCCTGTTGCAAAGAGGTAAACATTTGTCATTTATTTTGAGGAGATATGGAAATGGGGGCCCAGCATTAAACTGTTCATAATTTGAATTATGAGATATTCTTCAATGCAGTGTGTAAAACACGAAATGGAATTGAATTTATGTGATACAGCTGGAGAAAAAAAGGAAGTGCTATATTTTTGATTTCATTAGATGTATAGAGACATGTACTATATGATCAGCCTTGGAAGGTCTGTGTGGTAAATTAAAAGGATCTCTTATTAAGGCAATAGGAATTAAGGCAATAGGAAAGATAGTAAGAGAGGTATTGTTTAACGTATGTATTTTCTGTTGCCACGTATTGCTCACAAAGTTATTTGTCTTTTGATTAATAGAAGACAAGGAAAAAAATTTACAGAATACTCTGGGCTTGAATGTCTTCCAGTGCTTCAGACTAAACACACTTGGGCATATCCTGCCAGTGAATTTACTGCCAGTGTGTTTCACTGAAAATGAAGAAATAGTGTGTTTAAATGAACAATCAGTCTCAAACAAAGAACAGAAGAAAGTATTTGCCAATACGGTATTCAGCGATTTCCATACTTAAGGAACAGGTCTTCGCTGATTTATTTTTCTACATTGCATAGAAGTCAAGAACAAAGCTATGAGCCCTCCAGTTGGCAAACATTAGAAACAAGATTTTCATCTAGTTTGCTCAGAAATTGTACGGAGTAGTAAAGGGCCCACTGAAAATTTGAGTCAGCCATTTAAGGTTCTTTTTTGTTGCTTTCATTTAATTATCTTCATTGCTACACAGCATAGTATGCTTAAGTAGATGTGTGTGCTGTTTTTACACTTGCTGAAAAAAAAATAAATTATAAATATAATGAATAATTAATTACCGGGGTTTAAGTTTGATGAACACCTAAACCTTGCCTGTATCATCTGTCTTCATGGGAAGTTAAGTATGGCGTAAGATGTAGAATAACAGAATATTCGGTGTTAGAAGAGTTACCTGCAAGATTAACTGTTCCCTTCTCCTTGGCCATATAGTAGATCATCTTACAATAAGATAGTTTTACAATACATGGATAGCTGGATTTATACCTCTTATTTAAAACTTAGATCAATCTAAGTTTCTAATCCTGTTTCACAGGAGACCTTACCATTTATATATTGGATAAGATTACGTGCAATCTGTTAATCAAGCTTTTCATTGAGAGGTTTTTTTCCCTTAGTAAATTTCATCTTTACTAATAGGATAGCCAGAGCTATTGTTTTGAGCTTTACAGTACTACCCTAACACTTCCTGGAAGCAAATTTTACATATTTTGATAACTTCTGCCTTATCAAGGTCTTAATTTTGTTTGGTTTGTGAAGATTTATAAACATGGTGAAACTGCAACCCTATGCATATTGCATAGAAACTCTTAAGTCAGTGCTAATCATGCCTGGCTTCAATTTCAGCTAATCTGTATTAGTAGAAAAGAAGGAAAAGAAAGGGTTGGTGTAACATTACATTCTGCAGACAATGTCTTGGTGACCAAAAAAGCAGCAGCCAAATAGGCAAAAATGAACCAATGACTTAACTTACCATGTACAGCTCTGCCCACAGCTCTCATTATGATATCTGTACTCCCTTTACTCCCAAGAAAAACAATTGTGCTTTCAGAGACAGAGAGGCAATCATATAGCACAGTCACCGCATAACTTTTAGGACAGGCCTGTCAAGTAACTATTTGTATTTCTCTCTGCAGCTTCAAATCCTCCATTATCGTATCTCTCAGAACAGGAGAATTCTATGGATTTTAGAAAAGTTTGCTGAAACAGTTATAGATGTATTGAATTTTTCTGGATATCTCTAAATATCCCAAGCCTCCTTTTGCAGAAGTAAAACACAGCTGCAGATTGGTGGTGTTTTTTCAACTCTAGTACTAACTTGGAATCAACTCATGCTTTCAAAGCTGCTTTGGCTAAAAGCTTACTTTTGAATGAGGAACCTGAGATTTCCACTTCATGAAAGCTGACTCGAACCAAAGAACCCTACAACCAAGCATAAAACTATTTAAGAGTAACTTGGAAAGTAGTTGGCAACACAGAGCACCTACTCATTTGTTTTCTCTTGAGGTAGTGCTTTGTTTTGGTGTTAGAACACATACCAATCCAGCTAAAGAAAAATTCAAATTCTCTCTATAACTGCAAGAATTCCAGTCACAACCTGTCTTCTTTCAAAGAAAGTGTATAGTTAAGACACTGGTGTAACAGAAACTACATGCATCCATACAATTACATGAATGATATTGAAATCTTCCATTCCAGTGCCAATATTGACAAACAAAATGACTGTGTATGTGCATAGGAAAATATAGGTATATTCAAAAATCATAGAGGAATACATTAACTTTGATTTCATAATGATGACAGAAGACCAAGAGCTGGTTGGTTGACTTTTTAAAAATTTGTTTTTATTTTGTTTGTGATAACATATTTCTTCAAATTCTCCTTGCTGATATATTAATGGGGACTTTAATTCTGTCCTACAAAAAGGGAAGAAGCAAACTCCCTCAGTGAAGATGAAAACTATGAATTGAGAAATTTTCAGAGAAATTTTAGGGAATTTAAAAAAGAAGAAAAAATATTTGAGTATTTTTAAACTGAAAGAAATATTAAAAGAAATCAAAGACCTCCATACATAAACTTAAATGAAATTTTGATAAAAACTTACTCCTGTAGAAGTATTGTAAACTTACTAAAAAAAAATTTTTTTTGCCATTTTTTGGTTATGTTTTACTTAGAAAGCAGAAGCCTTTTGTCACCTACCATCATTTTCTAGAATGTATGTATATGATTTAAGCAAGGTGCCTTTGAAAAGGACTATAAGATGGTGTCTTTAACTGTCATTGTAAGACTTCCCATTATGAATCACAAACTGCACTCGAAGTCTTACCTTTCCAGAACTCATTTCCAACTTTGGAGATTGGGCCAACAGTGCCATTCCTAGGTATATATTTCATTAAATTACATATCTGAATGGGCAGATTATCGAGTTCAAATTACTCTCCAAGTGGATGGCCAACTCCCATCATGGTCATACATCTAAAGCTGACAGAAATAACTGGATAATGATGACAAGTGGTAAGGGAGGAGATGAACTTCTCTATAAAGGCAAAGGCTTGAGGAAGATCGGGGTCAAAAACTATTCCACTGCTGGTAGGCAGTTATGGTGAGGTTTGGCTTTTATTACCACAAGAACTTCTTTGAAGACTGAAAATTGTTGGGGAGAGGCAGGATCTACCTGACCAAATGAGGCAAGAGCATCTTTACTAGCAGGCTGGCCAACCTGGTGAGGAGACCTTTAAACTGGGAAAAACAGGGGAAGGGTATTACATCCCACAATTAAGTAAGGAAAAAGTACTCGAAGGTGTAGGGTGAGGGAAACAAGGCAGATCTCAGGAACAATAAACAGGAATGCAAGGGGGGCGGGGCATGTCAAATGTATGAGCTCAAATACACACAACCTTGGAACCAAGCAGGAGGAAGCAGAGATCAAGGTGCAGTGTCAGACCTGTGACATCATTGGAATAACTGAGATGTTAAGGGGACAGCTCATACAACTGGGGTGCTCCTATGAACAGATACAAGTTTTTCAAGGAAAGCAGGCAGGGAAGATCAGGGCAGGGTTGCCCTTTACGTGAAGAAGCAGGTCTTATATATGGAGCTCTCGCATAGGACAGATGACAAGCCGGTTGAGAGCTTGTAGAATACAATCAAAGAGGCCAGTAAGCGTGGCATCATGGCGGGAGTCTGCTGCAGACCAAGTGAACAAGATAAGGAAGCAGATGAAATTTACTTTAAACAACAGGAAGAAGTCTCTCTGGATCACAGTCCTTAATTCTCATGGGGGAGTTTAACCTTTCTGACATCTATTGGAATGAAAACATGGAGGGATATGAACAATCTGAGAGGTAACCGTCAAGGATAATTGCTTGATACTGCTCGAACCAGAGGTCAAACACAGTTGGATCTGCTATTCATAAACAAGAAAATACTGTGTGGGAATGTGATAATCAGCTCCAAAGAGTGAAGGAGCTCAGAAAAGCTTGTGGGTACTTAAGGACAACAAGAACAGTGCATCTTGATACTCAGGAGAACAAATGGACGTACCAGGAGGCTGTCTCAAAACTAAGTTCCAGTGTAAAAAAAGGGGGAAAAAAAAGTACGGAGGGCAAGACTTTCGACACTGTGTCCCACAATATTCTTGTATCCAAGTTGGGACGTTGCTGTCTGGATGCATGGATGACTATATAGGAAAAATGGTTGGATGGATGTAGTCAGATGTTCATAGTTAATCCATCACATTGTACCAAGAGGCCATTAAGAAGTAGCATACTACAGAGGTCTACATTAGCACTTGTACTATACAACATCTTTATCAATGACATGAAGGAGGGGAACAGAGTATACTAATCAAGTTTGTGAATCACACCAAATTGGGGGTCAATATGCTCAAGGACAGGGATGTCATCCAGATGGACCTAAGCAGACAGAAGGAATGGACAAACAGGAACCTTATGAAACTCAACAAAGACCTACACCTGGGAAGGAAAAACCCCTTTCTGCAATAGAGGCTGGGGAGACACTGGCTGGGGTGCAGCTAGGTGGAAAAGAAGTTGGAGGCTTTGGTTGACAGCGAATTGAACATGAGCCAGAAGTGTGCCATAGCAGCAATGAAGGCCAACAGCATCTGGGACTCAATTATCAAGATATCAAAGGACTGATTACCTCCTTCTACTCTGCACCTGTTAAAATCGCACGTCTTAACATGTTGGAGCCTGCTAATACAGGAAAGACTTGATAAACTGCAGAAAGTTCAGCAGATGACACAAAGGCAGCCAGGGCTGGAACAATTGCACCATAAGGAGAGACTGGCGGAGAGGGATTTGTTCAACCTGGGGCAGAAATGGCTTCAGGAGCACCTAAGAGCCCCTGAACAAGGAGAAGAGAGCTGTGCTTTTCACAGTGGAGCATGAATTGGGGCATGGAGGACTACACAAGAGACAATGGACATAAACTGAAGCAAGAGATGTTCAGACAATATGACAAAAAGTTGTGTCACCATGAGGAAAATCAGGCTGTGGAAAAGATTTGTCCATAAAGGATGTGCAGTCTCCATCCTAATAGTTTCTCATTATATGTCTCAAAAAAGCCCTAAGCAACCTGATTTGATCTCACAGCTGATCCTGTTTGTGCACAAGGTTGGACTGAAGACCTCCCAAGGTCCCCTCCCAGGGGATCACAGATCCTGTGATTTTATGCTAATATCAAATATCAAACTTCACCATCTAATGCCTTGAAGGTTCCATCCAACATATGTTTCTGCTTACCAGTGACTAATTTTTGTAATCATAAGAGATATTTGAAATATTTAGTGTAAGCTGACTTATATGTTCAATGTAAAGATAGTCTTATATATGCAATACAACTTGTCTTATTTTACTTTAAAATACCAAGTGGTTTTGTACAATTTGAGGAAAATATTTCAAATTTCTTCCTAGTTTCAGTTAATCAGAACAAGAGCAACAACTGAAAAATCACAGATAAGACAGACAGTTTTTAGGAGTTGATAGAAAACCACAATCTATTCTTTTGTTTCATGAAATTTATATTGTTTCATTCCTCAGATTTTCACAGTTCGACCATATTTTACTTTAATTTAAAATCCTAACAATATTATTCTGAATCAGAAATACATTAATTCAAGTATATAAAAACATCATAATGCAAACATAATTCAATACACAAAGGAAGACAAAAATCCTCATAAATAATATAGTCCAACTGAGATACTGGCTCATTGTCATTAGTAACAGAGCAATTAGTAAAATTATATACATGTAGCAAAATTTTAGCTTTATCATTTGTTTTCATTTTCAGAGTATCCAAAATCTGAAATCACAGTTGTGACCCTAATTCTTCTCTATAGACATTAAAATCCCCCAAAATCAAACAAAACAAAACAAAAAAACACCTTTTCTCTCATTTTTTCCTACCTTCCTTTCCCCTTAAATCTTCAAGCTATAAGATTTCTAAAGTAATGGAAAAGAGAGAAGAAACATCACCTAGACCATAGGTGATCAATGTTTGCAGAAGCTTACTTGGATGTTTTCTTAATTTCATGTTGGCTCTAGTTTCGAATCTGTGATGAAATACACTTATCTTTCATGGATTATTCTGTATTTTTAAGGTTTTAAATATTTCTAAACACGATAATAAAAGATGAAGTTGAAGTGTTAATCAAAAATTAACTCCAAGCAAGAAGCTGACTTATTAGTCAACTAATATCACCCTTCATGTTATCATTTCTCACTCACTGTGTGTGTTTAACAGTTTTTCAGAGGCCCTTTTTACTTGATCTCAGTAACAATTACTTCCACATTTTCTGAAGATCAATTTATTTAGCTTATGCTTAACTTTTTGGTGTCCCCATACTCTCCTCAAACTTAGAGCAATGTTTGCTTTCCAAATGTGCTAGCATGCAGGCAGCAAAAAATTAATCCTAAGGTATCAGGTACGTGAAGAGGAAATTATCTCTCTGAAGGTGAACAGTGTACTCCAAAACAGTAAAGGACCTGTGTTCAGTGGCTGTAGCAAATTTAAAAAGCAACCTTACTGCAGCCAGAGCAGGGATGGTACTGTTGAGCTTGAGTACGCACAATAAAAGCCAGAACATGGTATTATTAATATATAACTAAGGCAAAGATAATTCCTTCACAAAACTTAGAGAATTTAAGGAACCACTTGGACTTAGTGATGCATTAGAAGTTGTAAATTGTAACCCGAACTGTTGTTCTGACTGAAGCATATCAGTACCATGCATGTACCATAATTACATTCTGTATGTTACGTTAATTTCTTCACTGGGACACTCTCAACGTCAGAAAGACATTGAGGAGGTGCAAGTTTTAAGCTCTGTAGGATTCTGATCTAGGCTTCTGCTGAAATATTCAGAGACTACAGAAAAGAGAAACTATAGTAATACATGTCACATTGAATGATTTAACAATGAAAAACATAGGACATCAAATTGACAGCCCACATAATAGGATGAAAAGTGTGTCTTTTCCCTTTTTTTAATAAGTATCCTTCCAAATATTCTGTAGAAACCAACAAATTCAAGATCAGTTATGAGTTGCTCCTGCATGGGGGGTGACTATGTGCTTTTGTGGACCATTCTTGGAGGCTAAGAAAGAATAATGTAACTAAACAGCTACAAAACTGTGAAATGAAATTCTTCAAAAACTATGGGATTAAATTCTTGTATAAAACTCTTCCAGGAAAAATAAAAGTGACTTGAAGAGAGTTGTTTCAGTTAAATCATCATGAAAACAAAAATGTCTGGGTAGCATATGCAAAAAAAATCATGTCGTTCTTATTTTCTTTTAAAAAATGGATTTGGTAAATTTCACATTCAAGTAATGTAACATTTTTATTTTCCAATAAGAAAGATAAAAATCTGACCTGTGTAGATGAATCACCATCAACTATGAAGTACTTCCTTTAAATTAAAAACCCTGTCCCCATTTCTGATGAGGATGATGATGATTCTTAAGTATTCTCTTTGTCTTCTTTACATTTTTTTTCAATAAGTTTCCAGCCCTGTATAATTTGATTTAATAGGAAGGTCCCACAAAATAATACTGAGATTCTCTTCTTGTGCTGTTTGTTCTTTGCACTTGAACAGTTACTGAATAGGAGATTCTGTTATGGTTAATTGACACAAATTCCAGTATTCCAACAACTGAATTACCATTAAGAACTGTGTTGTTAAGTTTTTTGCTATGTCATTCTTTCATTATCATCAGTAG
>NW_009650084.1:5636637-5684421 GCF_000708025.1 Charadrius vociferus
GATGAAATTATTATATGGCTAAAATTATATAATACAGATCCTATTAAGAACTAGAAAGATAGTTTACAGAATTCTCTGACCTGTGACGATATAATGAGATATTACTGGGAGGATTTAAAGGTTTTCACATTAAATTCTTTTAACATTTCTTAAAAAAAAAAAAAAAAAAAAAAGCTTTTACAAAAATCCATTTAATTTAATTCATGTGATCTTAACAGGCAATTCAAATACATGGTACAACCTATTGTCTGTTAACAAAAAAAAACACTTCCCAAAAACCAAAACAATTAATTTTGTTTTGGACAAAGGTTGTATCTTATATAAAATATAACAAATAATTTGTCACTAGCAGGTTCTTTTTCTGAATTTATGATTAGGAAAGATATTTCTACAATAGAAAATCTTTGGAACTGAAGGTATCAGATAAATTAAAATGCTTTAAGCCATTCAGCATTTTAATTAAAAGATCTAGATAAATATTTGAGTACATCCAAATGCTATTTCTCTTTTAGAGTTTTAGGTGTATTAAAAATGGAATGTAACAGATTCTTTTACATGATGATCACCTGGAATTTCCACAAATGAGCAGGAGGAGGACAAGAGAGAGAAAAAAAGAGAGAGATTACAGTGAGATATGCTTTATTTGACATATTGTCCCTATGGAACAATTAATTTGGGGAATTTAATGGAGTTTTTCACTAACTGATAGAGCTGTGCAATGTTTCTCCATTCTTCTATTAAAATATTCTAATTAAATCAGTCATCCTAGTCCCATCTGTTATATACTGCTCTCATGTGGGGTGGCTGCTGGATTGTCTCCAGGGCAGCCACTGTATTTAGCTCCCTTCATGGCTGGTTGGATGTCAGACACAGCAGAATCTTGTTCTCAGTTAGAAATTACTGCTAAAATATATTTTGCTGTTACATCACACATGAAAGAAACCCCAGGACAATCTGCCCATCATTAAAAGCTGTAGCTTGACAAGATGAACTGAATCATATCTCCCTGTTATTTTCTGTGGTGTTGGATTGCTTTTTAATTCTTTTGAGACAGGGAAGGGGAGATACTTGTTGGAGAAAAAGAGGTATCTAATTAGCTATTGGAATATACTTTGAGCACTATTCTCCTCCATGTCAAAGAAGAGGCTCCTTTATAATTATTGCTGCAGACATTGTTTAGCAAAGGAATGTTAACTGACTAGGTGAAAGATTAGTTATGG
The DNA here is from genome assembly GCF_000708025.1 of Charadrius vociferus. Classification (NCBI taxonomy): domain Eukaryota; kingdom Metazoa; phylum Chordata; class Aves; order Charadriiformes; family Charadriidae; genus Charadrius; species Charadrius vociferus. Next base: position 5,637,858 of record NW_009650084.1, read on the forward strand.
CACTACAAGGGCAACTGAAATCAAACACACTTGCAAATCCACACAAGAGCATCAGAGAGCTGGCTGTCACCAGCCCAGTTGCTTCCAACACTTTGGACAAACTCCTGGGTCCACTGAAGTCACTGAATTTTACACTGACTTCAGCACAGCCAGGGTTTCTGTCTCTGAAAATAATTTATATGCATCTGTCAACTAACTTAAACTAAATATGCTTCATTCACACCCTAGGATAAATGGGCTTTACATTTTTCAAGGTCAAATTTGTTTAAATTAGTTCAGATCTGGTTACTCCATCTCAGGAAGAAGGTACCACCACTTTAGATAACCATATAGCTGTGGTGAGAGACACATGTTCTAGTGGAAAGATTTATCATGTTTATACATTGAGTCAGTAGTTTCAGTGTAAAATTTGGGTAAACATGTAGAGCCATCTTTAAAAAACAACCAACCATCAGCTGATTCACTTAAACTTTTATGTTTCTCAGGCTTCAATAATTTTTCTTTAAAACTCCCACATGACTCTCTGTATCTATTTGCATGAATAGAATATAAATAATTGTCAAACAGTGAAATGTAACAACTCTGAACTGCTGCGTGCAGCGTCTGTAAATAGTCCCTCCTTTACGGGAGTAACGGGGTAAGAAAAGCATTTTGCAGAGTTGCATGGGGAAAGTATAACCCTACAGAATCCGGTAAAGTTTAATGGATAGCACAAGAGTCAAAGTAGATCTTACAGACAGTATTTGTAAAAAGTAATGACAAAGGAATTGTTCAGCATACCCAGGTACTTGCAGATAATTATTGAAGTGTGGTTCCCATTGATATAATACTACTTTTGTCCTTTTTTGATGTGGTCCATGAAACTCCTAGAGAACTTTGTGACAGTAGAAGCAGGATTTTCCACTAAAAATTGTGTCCACACAGTGTGCAGACTGTCCACACATCTGCCTACACATTGTAAATGGGTGAGAAATTTGATTCTCTGAGTCAGCTTTATGAATCATCTTTTAGTACTTATCACTTTTAAACAACCGAAGAAGAATATCCTTTCATTGAAAGAATGCAGGGGCTAATTAATTAGGCCCTCCTCCCTTCACCTTAAAAAACCCCACTCATCTAATCAGGGTGTAGCATGGCTTTATTTAAAAATGTATTTAAAACCACGTCATAATAATTTTTATTGCTATTGATCATGTATTATTCTGGGTTACTGAATTGGAATGTTGGTTTCATTCTTGTATATTAACTGCTGTCTTTCTTTTCCTTTTCTCAATTATCACTATTATTATCACTGCTATAATAATTAATGATTAATGCTTAAGTCTACAGTTTTACTTTTATTTGTATTGGTTCTTTGGTTTTGATTGGTTTTATAGCTTCAATGGTTTCTGTTAGAGATCAAAAGTCTTTGCCTTTTCTCAGCCAGATGCTACAGTTTCCATGTTCAGTGGGAGGGCCACCTTTCAAAGGCCAGCTGGATAAAAAAACAGAATAAGAAGCAAATAGTAGGAAACCACATCTTCAATACAAAACCTTCAGAAATATCAAGGCAACCACAAAAGGCAGGAGGTGAAGTGGTAGAATAGACAAGAGACTCAAACTTGTAATGTGAGCCCTGATATTTAATATAATTTTGGTAAGTCACAAGATATGTATTGCTCTACTGCATGCCATCAGCCCTCCTAACATACTGCAAAGACTATTTCCCCAAGAGAGCACTGAACAATAAAGTAACATAAAGGTTATTTCATGATGAAAAATGGTTCCATTACTTAACTGACTTTTCATAGTATAAAAATTGGTGATGGAAAATACCTATTAAAGAATTGACTCATTTTACTGCTATTGAAGAATTGATCGATAATTTAGATAACCCTACCATGTATACTTGATTTGAATGCGCTCATGAATTATCACTGAAATTTTGTTCCTTGGGGAAATAGAGCTCATCCTGAGTTTATTTTACCTAATATTTAGCTTTATCATGTTCTTTTTCTTATTTTGTTTCAGTTGCTTTTACTTCTCTCTACATCTATCATTTAATTTTCTTTTTTCTTTTGGTATCAATTTCAAACTTTTTTTTTTTTCAAGCTGTGATTTAGTTATGAAATATTTCTCGTCCTCTTTTCCAGAATAACAGTTATTGACTTCCATAAAATCTGGATCAAATTCTAAATTCTCTTGTTCAGACACCGCTACTTATTTCTACACTGTTCTGTATCACTCATGTACTGTTGCAAGAATGCAAAATGGCTATAAAAGACAAAAAAATCAGAATGGTAGAGTTTTATGACACTTTGCACAGAAACAAATAACTGTAACCCATACTTTATTTAGTTTTTAAACATGCATATAAAATACTTTAGTATTGCTTGGGTTTTGTTTTGTTTTGTTTTGTTTTGATTTTTTTTCCAAAAGTCCTATAAAACTTTGGGTGCAGTATATTCAAGAAGTCATTTTAGATTTTCCCAGCTACAGGGAGCTATATGACTGTAACAGAAGAAAGATTTAGGAACTAGTTCTCACTTCTATCCCTAGAGGACTAGAGTTAGAATCCTAGAATGATAGAATGGTTTAGGCTGGAAGGGACCTTGAATATCATCTAATTCCAACCCCTCTGCCATATAATGAACTTTAAAGCTGTGATATTTTTATGTACTGGAAAGTACATAGTCTATAATTTTTAAGATATTTTTATAGTTGTCTTCGAGTCCTCTTCCATGAAGCTCAAAGAAGGGAAGGCAGTTAGCATCATACACAAATGTAAAGTAATTCCAAATAAGAGCCCTAAGTAGTACAAGGTATTCACAAATTTAATCTTTTTTTTTTGACTGTCTCTCTTGTATGAAACATACTGTAGAAATATGAGTATTGTATACTGCTTTGTTTTGTGTATGTAAGCTAAGTGTTGACCTTCCATTACCAGATAAAATATGTGACTCTGAAAGGGATTTTTGTCCTTCTCTGACACAGCATCCCCAAAACAGCTTTATCGGAAAGCATTTGTGAACCCAAGCTGAGCAGGCAAGGGAATAAAATGAAGAGCAGTCCCCCAAGCCAAGCCAAGCACTTTTTTTCTCATAAAGAGATCAGGGATGATGATGAATACTGAAGGCAGGCCATGGTTTTGTAACAGGTAGTCTAAGCAAGCCAAACAAAAATGCTTCTCGCCTAGCTCTCATGAAGAGGGACCTGATCTACACAGACACTGTCTTCTGGTGGATGCTTTCTGTGGCTTCTACTGTTCACTGACTAGCAATTGAATACAAGTAATCAGTCTCTCAAGAGGTAACTAGAATTTAGGTGCACATTATGTTCTAAAATTAGTTAGTCTATATTGTGCAATTGTATACCACAACACACTCTTGTACTCCACATATATTAACAATCTTAGAAAGGAATGTGTTTTCCTTCAACATGAATTTAAGTATAAAACAATTTAAAAACATGACAATAAAATTACTTACAGATAAATACAAAATATTTTCATGGCTAATATACAAAATGCTGCTGCTGCTTTTTGTCCCATTTGCAGTCAGTTTCCAGATCTGTTTTTCATATATATAGGAACGTTTGCAGGTGTTAGTACCTACTGTGAAATACGTTTTTCTCAACAACTAAGACCTTTGTTTGTAATGAATTAATTTGCACCAGTAAAAACCCTCTTTGAAAGTGAAATGGCACATTTTTCCTTGTTTGTTCTCCTTTTGCTCATATAAGATGTATCTAAACCTGGCTTTGGCTGAGTAACAACTCTGAGCTAAATGCCTAATGGACAGGCAACAAGTTAATGTAAGTAATGCACAACATGACATGTGGGATCTGTGTAACACATGTGAACAATGGAGCAGTTCAAAAGTACGTTGACATCTCATGGTGAGTTCATTATCTAGTGCAAAGCAGTCAGGCAAGTATATAGGAAGGTAGCTTTCAGAAAGAGTGAAAGTGAAGGTATTTATTTTTCAAAGAACAAGTAAAGCAGTCTGAACAGATGAGTCAACTAGCTACAGTCTGAAAATCTCCTTGTAATTAAATTTCAGGGGAATAAGAATTCTTGTTTCAAAGACAGAAACCAGTCTATAGCTGCATAGTAGTCTTTTACATTAATCATATTGAATAAATCTTGATTATTTTAAACTAAATGAAATTTTATATATATGTAAGTCTATAGGTGGCAATACTATGTATTACAAATCTTTACATTAAGCAATACCACCCTTCTATGATTAGAAACAGTAGCTACTGAGGATTTCTCAACTAAACAAACTGTCCTTTGTGCCCTGAACTGTAAAGTGATTTTTTTTCATCCAGGCATACTGAATAAAGAGTTGCAGTGCAGCACTTTGGAGTCTCCAAGCAAAAAGTGACACAAAAATGTGCAAGAAGCAGAAACGGAGGTTTTCCAGGAGCCAAAATGGAGAAAAACAGCATGGCCAATTCTGCTTAAGTTTGAAGCAACTGTGTATGATGAAAACAAAATTTTCGTAGCACCTTCAGTAGAAAGAGATTACCTGTTTACGTTCTGATTATTAGTATAACTGCTTTATAAAAAGTTTAAAGAACAGACATTTAACAGAAAGAAGTGGGGTTTTTTGGTTTGTTTGTTTCTTAACCACATCCTGGGCTGCATTAAAAGAAGCGTAGCCAACAGGTCAAAGGAGGCGATTCTACCTCTCTACTCCACTCTCGTGAGACCCCACCGGGAGTACTGCGTCCAGCTCTGGAGTCCCCAACATAAGAAGGACATGGACCTGCTGGAGCGTGTCCAGAGGAGAGCCACGAGGATGATCCGAGGGCTGGAGCACCTCTCCTATGAGGAGAGGCTGAGAGAGTTGGGGCTGTTCAGCCTGGAGAAGAGAAGGCTCCGGGGAGATCTTACTGCGGCCTTCCAGTCCCTAAAGGGGGCCTACAGGAGAGCTGGGGAAGGACTTTTTACTAGGGCATGTAGTGACAGGACGAGGGGGAATGGCTTCAAACTGGAAGAGGGCAGGTTTAGATTAAGCATTAGGAAGAAATTTTTCACTTTGAGGGTGGTAAGGCACTGGAACAGGTTGCCCAGAGAGGTTGTTGAGGCCCCATCCCTGGAGGTGTTCAAGGCCAGGCTGGACGTGGCCTTGGGCAACCTGGTCTAGTCAGAGGTGTCCCTGCCCATGGCAGGGAGGTTGGAACTCGATGATCTTCAAGGTCCCTTCCAACCTAAACCATTCTATGATTCTATGATTAATGTTTAAAGCATATTGGAGGACAGTTCTAATTAGGGTCACAGATTTTGTAGAGTTTGCTATATCCTCAAACCCACATCCTTATTTTTATCCACTCATATACTCTTCCTCCTTTGTCTTCTTCCTCTCCCTTCCTTCAGGAGCAAGTTCCAAGTGAAAAATGAAGTGTGTCACACTGTCCTGATTTAACATTGACAGTTTATACTCATTGTTGCTCAGTACAGTTGTACTCCAAGTAAATTCACTCTCAGTAAATGCTGAAATTATATGACAAAAAAAAAAAAAAAAAGAAATGGAAATAAGTTTAGGGTGTTTTGTGACCTTTTACAGAGTTCCCATATGGTAAATATTTGATGGAAGAAAACATTTAACAACTAAAAGGTGACACACACAGCTAACATAAAATTGTTATGATTAATACAGTAAAGTCTACGATATCACCACTTCTAAGAGGAGTAATATTATAATGACAGGTATGACCAAAACTTCTGAGAAGGTAAGTGTGAATCCTGAACCTTTCAAAGTCAATGTCAAAACTGCTTTATTTGTAAATTAACAATTCAGCAGGCACTGGGCTATGTCTTCGAACTGCTTCTTTTAATAAATGAGAATGTTCTATTAAAATACAGTTTAGGAAGATCTGGAAAGTATTTCAACATTCCTAAAGCTTTTTCACAAGTCCCAAAACAGAAATACTATGTTCTGTGAGAGTATCTCAAGAAGGAAAGTAGGAAAGAAGGCAGGGGGAGGGGTGGGAAGGAGGGGTAAAATAAAGAGAGAAAGGGCAAAAGAAAGGAAGCCAATTCAGGCATGTAAATTTATTTCTGCAATCAACACTGCAAGTATCACATGAGATTCTGGTTACAGACTCATTTCATTCAGATGAAAGACAAAAATAATTCATGGTTTCATGTCATAGCAAAAATGGGGTGTTGTCTAGCTTTGCAAATCCCCAAATTTAATAACATGTTTATAATAATGATTAATAATCTTTCCAAATCACATTTTTGTCCTAAAAAAAGACAGCTACATAGATAGATTACTGTTCATTCCCACAATAATGCTTAGACTGTTTAGACTGGAACACAGTCTAAAATAGATGCTACCATGGGAAAGAAAAAGAACAAAAAAATGTAAAAAACCATTAGGTTAAATCTGTTCTGTCTTGAATTGAGTTCTTGTATGAAGACGTGTATGAAGCTTGCTTACATCTTTCCAAGATGCAATTATAGAAATTTTCTCCTAACTTCCTCATTTTTAGCCCAAAGGAGGACTGGACGACTTCTAAAATGGCTCTCCAGGAAAACTGGGATAATTCAGAAAGCAAAGAGAACTTGAAAAGTAAAATCTGAATTAAAATCACATAACCTAAGCAAGATTTCACAGAAGGTGGAATTTCAAAAAAGCATGAAGTACTTAATGAGTAGTATGAATGACTAGGAGACCCTCATCTCAAATATGGTGTTAATATGGAAAGTAACAGGTAACCTATTCAATGTATGTGTACCTTTCACATGTAGAAACACTGACACTAGAAAAACATAATTGTAGCATCTTTATGGTATGGAAAAATGTAAAGGTGTCTAACAGATGGATCAAACAAAAACTGTAGCTAATTTTTCAAAATTTTCCTTTTCACTTTATGGGAAGATCCTGGCTACAGATTTGGTAGAAGTATCACACATATGTTTTTAAATGCTACATATCATTAGAGGTTGCTGGCTCCTAGAACTCCTGGACATGTAATATACTGAAAAGTATTCACTTTCCTGGCACAGGAATCAAGAGATGACAGTCTAGTTAAAGAAAACAATGAAATAAAGTGGTTCTGTTGTCCACATCTCCTTCATGGTTTCTTTGCCTGTATCTTTCATTCTCTCTTTTGAGACTTGATGTAAGATGTCAAGAAGGGTTTTAAGATTAAATTTCTTTCTGTGTTAATCCTTTAAGCTCTTCCCTTTGGACTCCCAACTTCAATGACAGACTGTTCATTCACAGTGTCCAAACCATTTTTTTAAGAACAAGGAACTAATGCAATGTTGCTAAATTCTCACTTAGCCATCTACACTTTGGTTTTATTTTCAAAGGGACAGATCCATCTACTAGGGAAACACCAAAGCATGACTTATTTTGAGAGAAAGAGAGAGGTGACCTTTCACAGTTACTTGACTGTGAACAAGCTAAAGAGAATGTTTTCACTGTGCTTAATAAGCGGCAGACCTCTTAGAGTGAAACAGTAAATAATAATTTCCAGGACTTTCTACCATTTTATGAAATACTTCAAACCTAACATGCTTTTATCTGATGTGTTAAGTGATATTTGACGTGGCTTCTAACAAGACAGCTAATTGTTCTTGTGTGTTTCTCTCCCCCTGGATACTGATAAAGGCTGCTTCTCACCCCCTTGTGATTCTCATCTTTACTCTTGGGTGAGCCTCTGGTCTTAGCCAGCCAGTGCGCCTGCAACCTCCTTCTGCCTGGTTAGGTTTTACATAGTGTTCGGTATGACCACTAGGCTGGTGTGGACTGTGAGGCACGAGGCATGAGGAATGCCAGATGTTTGTCCGGAGTGATTGAAACCACCCGACTGCTTACCAGAAAGGTCCTGAAGGTTTTCTTTGTCTACCTGTACTTAAAAAGGAAATTAAACTACTGAAAAACAAGTCATTATCATACAGATTGGGACACAACTGAAACTACCTTGTGTTTACATGACTATATTATCTAAATAGAAAGTCTTGTGATTAATAACTGCAAGATCTTTCAAATTCTAGCTTACATTCAAGGTTTTACAACTTTCTGTAGGAAACATTCACCTTCAAATAGTATTTTACAGGCTTTGTTTTACCATAATACTAACCTTCAAAGGTAATTTCAACTAAATTTCTTCAAAGTATCTGAAAAAATTAAGAGAAATTGAGCAGGGTACTGTTTCAATACAAATACTCCATCTGTGCACCTAATCCTATCATGAGCTCTGTGGAGATGAAGAGACTGCCCATATAATGGATAGGAAGAAAGGCTTTCTTCTCAGATGATACTGAATGGAGAATGAATCTGAAATAGGACCTTTAAGTAGGCTTCACATAATAGCAGTGAATTTACAATTATTATTTCTTTTTTTTTCTTACACATTTTTAAATAAAAATTCTGGTATCAAGATAGCGGTTCTATCACTTTGAAAAATACCTATAATGTATGTATGCAGAGCATCAGACTAGAATTCTACAGATGGTGAAAAGTTCTCTTTTACACAATGTCTTTCTAAATTAATTTCAGCTTTATTCTGTCAGGATATACCCAGAGATGGGTCCCCTGAAACAAATTTGTTCTCTTTCTCTCTCCCCTCTGCCTTCTCCCTCCTCCCCAGAAGGACAGGGAAAACACCTGCTTTCCATTTTTGCAAGGTATTATCACAAAGTTTTACCTTTCCAAAATCTATTTTCTGGGGCTTTTTTCTTTTTCTTTGATTCATAAATAATTGTTATTCTGTCTCCCTGGCTCTTGTACAAGAGTTTAAAAAGTGCCATACCCTAAAGGTTATATACTTTAATGCAATTAATAAGTATATATTTACAACTGTACATGATAATTCTTGTCCGCAATACCTATATTTCAGTGCATCGGACTTTCTTTATGATGCATAAAGTTTTCAGTTTCTTGTCTTCACTTCTTTATCGAGGCATACATGAAAAACAAGAGATCAAAGACTACATATCCAGTTTTATATTGCAAGACTTTTTAAGTATAATTCCTATTAAAAATATAATACTGTTTCTCTAATCTGCTAATCCATTGTGTGGAAATTGAAAGATATCATCTTCTGGAAAAAAAAAAAATCATAGTTTTTTGCTTTTTATCATCTGAGATTAATTCCACTGAACTAATGAGACTTTCAGAATGATCCCTATTAAGTAAAGCTGATTTTAGGAGCACTGTTTATAAATATTTAGGAACCAAACCCATCATATTAAACCTTGGAAAGTGACTCTACACAAATATTGTCTGACAGTGACCTAATTAGAGTCATTTGCATACTAATGAGACTTTGAAAGAGATAAGCAATAGCATGCTTGTAATAGATAATTAATTTGTGTTTCAAAATAGGCTATGGTTATTTAACCACAATTCATATGGCACATTGAATTAGAGGAGTTAAGCAAGTTATTTTATAACAATAAACAACTGTTACAGCTTTTCGGTTTTACTTAAACTTCCATTCAACAAATTTCATTTATGTTGAAAAGGTAAGGCTGTTCATAAAGCTTTTGATTTTGAAGTTTGTTTTCAAAAAAGCAAACTAGAGAATAAAGTACTTCTGCACATCATAAAAACAGCACAACCTGTGCCATATGTTGCCCCTCATTTAGTATGTATATCAACACATCAGCCTCTGCATCTGGTGTATGGCTTCTTTTTCCTCCTAATCATTTTCCTGCAGTCACATATTGTTTTATTTGTGTAATACATGACCATACTTCATAACATGCCTTCCATTGTTTAATTACTTTCTGAACTTTCATTATCAGAATAGAAGAAATGACTGGTTTAAGAGTATATTATAAGCTCAGAAAAGGCACTGAGTTGTGGCTCTTGACATACCTTTAGCAATGTGCTACTGTCTTCACAACACTGAATTTCACCTCATTTCCTGTAGAAATGATGGTGAAACCATAAGCCTCAGATGGCTGCAATACAAAACATTAGTTTACCTAAACTATACATAATTGAAAATTCAAAGTACATAAGTGCTATTTCAGGTTACAAAATTATATGTTTTAAAGTTCTGATATATAATGAAGAAAATACATCTTTTTGAAAGCTATTAATAATCTGATTGATTTATATACCTGAAAATATATCACTGATATGTAAATCACACATTTAAGTCTTAAGTTAATCTTTTTTTCTATATTCCTCTTCTGTAGAAAAGTGACCATGCATCTGCACAGCTCCTCTTTAAAGGCACTTTTCATATTAGGAGTAGAGTAAGAATACATGATTAATGCTTAGCATATTTTTAACCATTACTAAATAGCCCTCATGGAAATGTGAAAATAATTCAATTTGTCATTCCAGCCATACAATTACAAACACATCTTAATTGATTTTGCTTTTATCTTAAAAGATGGTTTGCCTTCTCCATGTGAACAGTCAGCTTCCAGCTTCCAGCTTTGTACCCTCCTCCCAAAATCCAGGTTAAAAATGTGGACAGACAGTTTCCACTTCAACTTCAGCATACATTGTTTTCATCAGCAATGAAATGTTGTTTCTTTTTAGTTGTAGAAATTTTATGGCACAGAAGTCACTAAGCAATGTTGGCGTTGCAAATGTTTGAAGTTGTGTTGTCACAGAGAAACAATATGAAGTTACTTTATGTTTTTTTTCCCTGTGCTATGATCGACTATGTCTCATCATGCTGTCATGAGATAAAGAGAGGACACTGATCATTTGACTTGAGTATTCAGAGGGATAGGCTATATAGACACAGCCAAAGGAAAAAAGGATCAAAGAAAATGTGAGATCTGTATAATTTAAAAAAATACTTATCTGGATGTGGGCATTTGGAGCTGTATATGATGCGATCAATAACTAATAGTAGGCTTTATATTTCCTTTATTTTCATTGGCTGCTAGAACAATTCACAACAGGTAAATTTGCTTGCTGCAGATAAATCTAAAATAAAAACTCAGAAAGAAAGGCAAATGTCAGCTGTAACCTGAGCCGATAACTTAGATTTCATGCTAAATCCACACTCTCTTTTTCTGTAATATATTATCTTTGTTTTGGTGGCAAAGCCAGTTTAACACACCTCCGTCTCACACGCCCCAGCCATTTTTTCCTGCCACTACAATAAAAATTAAATTACCCTGATCTTAACACTTGTGGTGATAAAGCTCTTTGAGGAGCTACACTGCAAAAGGCTTATAAAAATGATGTAAGTTTAAAATAATTGTAACACTGAAACAGTCTGTGTTAAGCAAAATTTTCAAAAACAGAAATTTGTTGTTATTTACAGTGCACGTTGACAAAGGCTTTTGTCAGAGAAATTGAAAGGAAGGCAAATCATAGCTTAGGAATGAGTGGCCAGAGACAGGAACTTCCTTCCTAAGCCATTTTTAAACCCAAAGCCAATGTATGGGGCAACTGTGCCTACATTTCCTCTTTTACACTTGGAAACTGCATGGCATTTCTCTTCATTCTTACTTATGTCAAGGTTCCCATTATCCTTAGTGAAATTAACCCAACACTTAACTTTAAGCATATTTTTATAGGCTAAGTTTGGGCCTAGTCTTTCTGGGAAGAGAACTTCCCTGTGAATATCTGGAAACTGAGAACAGCAAAATTAAGCTGTTACCTTTACCATCTTTTATGGTTAGTTTATAAAAAATACAACAGTGAGGTTTATATTAAAAACAACAAAATCATGGAAGGCAAGGCGACCTTGTGCTGGAAACATTCTACTACAAGCTTCGAGATGTTGGTGGGGCACAAGGCCCTAGTCTGAAGGAACTTCCCAAGTGGATGAATATCTCTTTCTGTGTATATGAATTTCCTTACAACAAAAGGAAAGTAAAGCTTACCATGCAGCTGTACTTCATCCAAGGGGCATGGTGAAGTGTACCTCCCTACCATGTGTCCAAAGCTATGAATAAGTCAGATGAAAAGTGCCTCAAGAAAAGATGAAGTGTATCAATGTCTCCTACATTTCCCTCTTTCATGATGCAAATCATGAAGCATAAAGTGTCAGTTAATTCACTGCAACTGACTACAGAACTACAAAGGATTTACAATGATTTATTAAAATTCTTCTGCTAGAATGTCTTCCTCTCCAAAACCATTAATCTCTGTTTTATGTAAAGCTGAGTCTTGCCTTTGGTTTATTTTCATAAAGTTAAGTCACTCTGCAGTAAAACATTACTGTTAACAATTACAATGTGCTTAGCAATGGTAAAACTATGCACTAAAGATATAATTGTGGGTGTACAGTTCATACAATAAAAGGACTCCACAGAGAGATTTGCAGGCATTTTATTTATCTTCATGGTAAATGAAAGGTCATGAACCAAAAGTGACATTAACAGACATTTACAGCAATGAACTGTCTACCTTGTAGCCACAAAGGTACCTAGATGATTAATATCACATTTGAATGGGTCCACAGAAAACAGAAGGCTAAAGAGCAGTAGTATCTAATGACAGACTTTTTATTCATAGAATTTCCATACATTGGCAATAAGTAGCAGACTAATTTTGAAAAGAACAGCAAGAAGTTCTCATACAAGATGTGATGGAAAAAATCATTCACTTTCATAGATGTCTAAATGTATAGAAAGGAACTTAAAATAGAGGATTTAGGAGCCTTGTGGGATTTAGACATAATTTTTTTTAGCTGACATGGGATCCATACTTTTTGAAAATATTATATTAACTCATAAGATAATTTAGTTCTTCAGAAATTCAATCAGAAATGAATGGTAGAGAAATTAATCTTGACATTAATAAATTAAACTGTGTTGATATACTGATATACTTCAGCAAAATTATATGATCTTATTTGTTGAATTGTACTAAAAATTTAAAAAATCATTTTATCTTAAATTAGAGTGCTTTCAGTGTTTGTTAGCATTGTTTTGGTCAGTAATGCAGTGAAAAACTGTATCAGAATAAAATATGACTATGATAATGTTATTTTTGACGCAAGCTTGGTAAAATGGTAAGTTCTGATGTAACTTTAAGAAATGTTCTCGTTGCAAGCTACAGAAGTTAAACCTTAACGCATAAAGCTGAAGAAACCTTTAGAAAATAAACTGACAAAACAGATAAAAGAGGTATAAAGAAACATTGTAAGAGTAGTTCCTTCGAGCTCTCCTGAAAAGTCCCGCTAATGGACACTATGGTACACTCTTTCTGTCAAGCAACATTAAAGATAAACTAAGTTTAGCAATGAAGATCATTAACTCTTCATGTTTTTTGCCTAGGATATTCATTACATTAGGCAGCAATTTTAGTATGACTGGTCACATAACTAGCCAAGGTAAAAAGCAGTAATTGGACCCTATGTAGTCTAATCTGGTCTGATCAAACAAAAAAGACTCTGGGCCAGAATGGTATCTAGAGCTGCATCCTGTAGAAAGCTACACCCTGAAGCTTCTCTACAGATAAAACCCCTGCATAAATATTTCCATGAAACCATGTCCTACAAAGTCACCAAGATTGTCTCCAATGCACAGAACCAGAGATGCCAGTGGTAATGGGACAACTCATTTGGGCAAGGGCTGGCCTTTCAATAGCCATGGGACATGACTAAATAGCAACAATGAGAAATAAAATTCTTCACAGGTCTGAAAAATATTTTCTCCTTATAAGTAAACATGAAATTAATTCTTGGAGAACAGTAAGATGTTCAACATACTATTACATCCTGAAATATTCAGTATTGGTTTAGTGTTTGACAGAAATCATAAGGCCATCAGATTAGCTAGACCAGTCTCATGTGTCACAGATCACTGGGTTGCATCCCATTAAACCATTTTAACCAGAAGCATGTATCATTCTAAAACTTTACTCACATTATGCTAAAATGCATGTTCTAGCAGACCAAAATACGCCTTGGTTTGGTAACAAAATGCAGAACCTGAGATTTGAGACTGAATTTAAAAGGGATGTATAGAATATCTGCATGAGGACTTAAGCTTAGATTATTTTGTAGAAAGAAACTAGGAAAATAAGCCAAAACACAAAGGCAGGTTAGATAGGTGGGAAAAAAGTGTTTGGTTCTATTGGCTATAAACTTCTAAGGTTAGTTTGCTCTGATAAAATGATTTGGATATGAACAGCAGACAAGTATTCTGTAAATATTGAGGAATATTTTGTGACAGGACAAGTCAGTTATCTAATTGCAGGGCTAATTGTGTCCTAAGTAAGGACTGATTGTCCTCCTCACCTCTGATATCTTGGCACCCTGAGGTTGATAAGCAATGTAACCCTCACATTACTCCTGTGAAGTACGGAAGAGGGGACACTTTTGGTTTTTTTTCTTTGCTTGAGAAACTAAAATAGTGCCACAGATATGAGCAGGATAACATCGGTTAAGAACCACTTCATATAACTTGGTTGCATGCCTATTCTACTAGGTATGAAGGTACTTTTCCTCTGTTAACGTAAGAGTTAAGCAATTGTACGTAGTATTCTCCCCCAACTCTGTCACAGTCTTTAGTAATTGGCTTACATCCATCACTAGTTAGTTATCACAAGACATTGGTATATAATATCTTCATGTCAGTAAATCTGCTTTTCTTCATCTTTGAGAGAAAAAAATTATTGCTATTACATTAACAAAAAAAAAAAAACAAAACACTTAAAAAGCCTTTCTTCCTAAAACTCCTGGCTTGTTACTCACTAACCATTCATTTCGAGTATTCGAACTGTGGAATGTTTGTTTAGATGTACAAGATATAAGGTATTTTTCTGTTCTTAGGCAATGTGTTGCAAGTAAGTTTTCAGAGTGAATATTGAAAGTTTTTGAAGCTTTCAATGACACTGAAAAGCTGATGCAGAAAACTCACAAATTGCTTTAGAAAGAATGATTCTAAAAAGTGTTGGGTGAACAATTATGTGCAAAGCCCCTATATTTAGCAGATCTAAGAACCTACTAGAACAAATTTCTTCAACCTGTCCTGTGACACACTCCAGACATTTAGGCTGATTCCTGAAGAAAGTATAAACATTTTAACACATTAAATAGACCCCTAACCCATGAGGGTTTTTTCATCTTATTTTCTCTCTCCCTCCTGTCATCCTCGCCTCTTCCCCCGGCTGAGGATGAAGAGGGGAGTGATAGAGTGACTTGGTGGGCACCTGGCATGCAGCCAAGGGCAACCCACCACAGCACAGTAGGAAGTTACTGAAAAAACAGATGCCTAAAGACACCAAGGCAGCTATGGTCCTTTTACTCCCCCCCCCTCCCCCTCCCAACCTTGTATCAGAGGTCTGCAATGTCCTGTACCATCAAAGAAATGGCTTGGTCTATTGATAGTTTGGGGGGCATGTTAACAAACAGCAGTTTCCCTCTATCCACAGTTCAAGAGAAGTCAAAATAATCGTTTCCTCAGAACTCTCTCTCCAACAGTCAATCTCCCATTTTCCAACTTTCAGGCAACAAAATTCAACTTTGTTTGCATTCTTAGAAGTTCTGAGCTAACAGCCCCAACTAATTTCAGTGTTCACAGAGTAAATACGACAGCAAGTAATAGCTGTGGCACTTCTTATTTGCACTGTCTTAACACCAATCTTCAGCCAGGCTCCTGTTGTTCTGTGCAAACACAGAAGTGTAAAATGGTTCCTTGTACCAAGACCAGGTATTCTACAGGGTTACCAAAAAGCAATGAACATTAGCCTAAATGGAGGTTTTTGTTTTCATGGCTAATTTGCTACACATAGCCAAACTACCTAGTTTACTGTTAGCTGGGGTGATTCATCCAAGCTAGAGTCCTTTTTCCACAGTCCTTTTTCTTCTTTCACTAAGGTAAGCTATGTCTTAAAGCAGAGTCACTAAGAATTGAAATAGCATCCATCACCATTACCAAACCAAACCAGACTACTTCTTCAGAACATTTTTCAAAGTTTGAGATCTCTTTTTAGCATATGTTAAAGACTTGGGGTTTGGGGCTTCTGTTTTTTATTTTGGCTTTTGTTTGCTGTTTTTGTAAATTTTATTTTATTTTATTTTATTCTGCAGGATTGCAGTCGTCAAGCATACACACTGAGATAGCTTGATAGACAGCAGACAAAAAAAACACTTTAAGGAACTGAGAGAAAGTTTGAGTACTAGCATGAGTTATCCAGAAGAGATACATCATAACCTCAGAATATGTAATATCAAATTTTAGATTATATCACAGAGGAAAAACAAATACTGTTCCTATCCTGTCCTGAAGAAAAATATACCAGTGCAAAATGATTAATCTATTAGAGAAAGAAATATTTTCCCCTTGATATTTCACTGCCATTGGTTTTTAAAATGCTAACCTGAAAACCTTTTAAGAGTAGCCTAGAAGCAATGTTTAGGCTAGCAAATTTTTATGATTTACAGCACAGATAGAGCAGCTTTATGGCTGGTTTTAGCTTTATACGCTACCAATCTCACACTTTTTTGTTAACTGGGAGTCCTAAGCAGTCAGTTCTTCCTAATGGCTGGAAAGCACCAACTCTTCACAGGAATCGAAGCATATGAACATTGTGTTTATGATCAATAAGAAAGTTGGCATATTTAGTTATTAAAATTTTCCTTCTACCCTATCTTTTGCTTGCCTACTAAAAACAAAACCTACAAGTCAGAGTGACAGAACAGAAATCCCAGCTAAAGTTCATTGAAAACATCATTGAATTTGGTATTTTCAGGGAAGAAAGGAAGAGAAATCAAATAAACTTACTGTCTCTTTTATGGTAATCATTGGTGTTATTCTTGTTTCAGATACTTCCCCTTACTTTTTCTTCTCTAAGATTCCACTAGTTCTTTGGTCATTACAAATACACTTTTACTGTCTTCCCATGTTATAGAGGGTTTTTTTTATTTCCTACTTACTTTCCTGAAATAATATTCTTCTGCATGGTTAAGCGCAGTTGGAGTACTGGGCTAAGTCACTGCTTCATAGTTTATAAGGGTTCACTGTAAACATCTGAAGTCATAGCTTTCCCTCAGCAATCTCCTTTTCTCTTCCATTCTTCAGATATTTGCCTAGATTTATGGTTCTTCTGGTTTTCCTTCATTTTCCACTCCTAATGAAATACTTATAAGCTAACAGAAGGAGTAATAGACCAAAGTACAGAAAAGGTGGTTAGCAGTAGTTATTGCCCTTCATCAGTTTCCCTATATGTCTCCTCGTTGCAAATTATTTTGGAATCTACTGATGGAAAGAATCATGAATTACTATATTCTGGGTTCTTTTTGTTTATTTTTCTCCCCCCATGGACGCTTTCGTGATGACTCAATGAGCTGTTTCCTACTAGCATGCTGACAACTTCATGCACCCACATTGTCTCTCAGTAACTCCAAAAAGCAGGATCTGGTTTTGGTGGGGAAGATGACAAGGGGGCAGTGGAGAAAACAATTAGGGATTCCCGTGAAATGAGAAGCCTCTTTACTTTAGGTCACTAAATCTACACTTCTTATTTACTTGATTCACCAAAACATCCTTTTCTTAATAACCTGCCTGACCTCACCTGGAATGTATCTTATATTGGTATACCGCTGTGAAAAAGCTTCATAATATTACAACACACATGCTCTGGAACTCGAAGAAAAGGTGAATAAAAAAATATGAAAGCCAACTCATACAGCATGATATTATTTTATAGTTCTTATTTTTTTCAGGATTATGTCTAAGTGAAATGCATACAGGTGTGTCTTCTGTTTCTAAAGTGCTATACACAACCGTAAGCATAGACAAATAACAAAAAATAAACCCACATCTATTACTTAGTGTCTTCAGCTATTTTACCTTTATCAAAGCAACACATAAACTTGGCTAAATCTATACCTGAATCAAAAGTTCAGACTCTGCTGAACTGCAAACTCTGGGGTGATGAATCCTCATTCTTGACCTAAATCAGACCATTTCCAGTTGAGCTACCACTAGGTTTTATTAGCTCACATTTCACTTTTCATCCAGAGTGCAAAAATAAGAGGGAAAAGTGTTTCTGCTAACCAGATTCACACATGCCATGAATTCTCTTACTGAAGATTCCACAATTTATGGCTGTAGGTTAAAAACGATGGTATGTAGGCCCCCTGTCAGCTGAGAAAATACTGCCCCAATCATTAAGCGTGTTGTAAGGAGCTTCTATTTTCAACGCATAAGCTAGCTCTGTGAGGAACTGCATTAAAAGTCACCTTGGAGATGTGCAATAGTAGTTAGCAGCACATCACAGAAATGACATTTCCTTAAAAACAAAGGTCATGTGTTCTGTTCACTCCAGGTAAAAATAGCAGAGGCCTCCAGCACTGCTCTTGTGCAGCTTTTTCATGGCCTTGTGGCACAGAGAAGCCAACTGCAAAATTCAAAAGTTGCAATTCTCCTGAAATAATTCCGTTTTCCAAACAGGCATTCAGTTGCTTTAAAACCTGTGGTTCTCCCCATTAACATTTCTCTTGTATAACACATGGCAGTGAATTTTCGGGGCCACTGAACAAGTGTGCCATGTGACAACTGAGGGAAGAGCAAGGGTTGAGAACATGGGTGGCTTGGTTATCACAAATGTAAGTAAGCAGTATGTACAAAGGCAAAAAAATAATCCTTTTTGTTGCGTAAAGCAGCACTTCAAAGGAAATGTAAACACATCTGCACTTTATACCTTGTGCATTAGACAAAACAAAAATACCACAAAATTCTGTGGAGAGACTCTGAAAAGGGGCATAATTAACCACCATTACATTCACTTAGGCTTCATCAGTTGCAGACTCTTTGACCTCCTTACCAACACATTAATATAATGGAATCTACATTGGTCAGGTACATACTGATCTTTCAGAGGGAAGCACAATTAAATTAAGAATAGGTCTCTTTTCCATTCAAATATTCGTACTGCCTTCTTTTAGTTGCTTTAACTATTATGCCTCTCTTTTCTGCCATTTCAGGTTATAAATTACTCTGCTTCAGACTTCTAGTGGCAATTTCATGGTAATACATAAAAGGGTGTAAACAGATTTTAACAAGGTGTGAACCTGAGTCTAGCAGTCAATTCTGGCATAAGTCAATTGGGCTGATGTCAGTAGAATCGAAATTACAGTGGCGTAACTGAAAGAAGAATTTCATCCAAATTATTTATTAGACACATTGCCAATAAAATCTTTGTATAAATCTACTACCTTTAAACAACAATCTCCTTATTAGTTTGATCCACAGTTTTTTTTGTTGTTGTTGTTGTTTTTCACATAATGTGTGAAGATCTTGGAACCACTGTTAAACAAATTTATAAACTGACAAGGACAAATGAAGCTATTGGGTTACTGCTTAGCAGTACTGGTTCACCAGCACAACAAGCGAATACATCCACAGTGATCTGCAAGCCTCTGTACAAATAAACTGACTATTCTGGTATGCAGGTGCTTCAGATGGTACCTATAAAACTGCAGGCCTGTTTAACTATACTTCATCACACTTTTCTTTTTTTTTTTTCTTTTTTTTTTTTTTTTGCTAGAAACCCTTGAAAAATATTGCATTATGACCTCCCTACTGTACAGTACAATTTAATTTCTATATATTGAATTTGTATGAGGACAGGTTTAAGCTGCATGAGGGTTTTTGTAAAATCTTTTTGAAAAATGGACTAGGATTCCATAAGTACAGTTTCCTGTGGAAGTCAGCTTGTTTGTTTATTTGAACTATTCTTCTGTAAGTGTTTCCAGAGAATGCAATCATTAAACAACGGTGGCAAAATACAAGGCATCTTGTGCAGCTACTTGAATATAGATTTTCATTAGTCAATTATACGAAGCCACCTGGCACGATCTTTTCCCAAACAGGAATCAGATGACAGATCAGCCCTTAGAAGACACTAACTGGCATACGATGATTTTACAGTCTGCCTAATAATCCAAGAGATGCGATCATGTAGAGGAGGCTTGAGAGGCCCGAGTTCGTCTTTCCATTTGTCTATTGGATTACAAACTGATCTTGGGCAAACTGCTTCCCTGCACTGAGACTCAAATTACCATATGTAAAATTGTATTATTGATTTTTTTTTTTTTATTTGTAAATTGCTTTGACATGTCTGGCCCAAAAGTGATACGTAGAAGTAGAGTTAATAATGCCCACTCTCATGTAACCCGTTATTTCACAGGTTCCATTTTGATTTTACTCCATGTGGTTTAGGTTAATCTAATCTGTATGATGTTACAGACAGCAAGAAAACATACATGCATAGATATTCTTTATTGCATTTACTGCAAGTACTATTCTAGTCAAAAAAAACCCTATTTATTTACCTCTTGTTTTCTATTATATCACTCAAACAAGTTCTACATAGAAATTTTTTTTTTCTTTTCTTTTTTTTTTTCCTTTTCTAAGAAAAAAAGGAAAGGAAAGCCATGCTACTGTGATTCACCTTTGCCACAGAAATCTTTTACACAGTGGAAAACAATTTGTGTAGTATTTTTTCTTCTGTATTTTCCCTGTAAAATTGTCTCCTCCCCTCAAACATTCTATATGGAGATTTTAGACAATGTTTAAATTAAAGTTCTGTTACATACTATCAGTATACGTAGCAAATAGGAATATATCAATCAGGAATTGTGTATCATTAGGATGATATGCAGTTATTCATGATCATGCCTGAGTTCTATGTATTAGACTATAATATTGATAAAATCATTTGTGAAATGTTAGTGTGATTTTTCAGTTGTACCTCTATGTTTAAAAAAAAATAATCAAAATCCTCCCATTATTTTTCAGTAAAATAATCAGTTTGATTCCTTTGATTTTTTGATATTGCTAGTTTTTTTCTTTAATACTACCTCTTACTTCCTCTTCTGGACAAAAGTGCACAACAAAAATATTTTGCTTCTAGTTTCTGTTTTGATTGTGATTACTGGCTCTTTGTAGGGTAGAAAACCTGGTAGTCGATGTAAAGAATTAATGAAATTTCTTTTTAATTATTTTTTTTTAAAGGAAGAAGATAAATTGTTGCCTTGAAGAGTCAGAGCCAACCTGTAGCTACTGAAACCAGATGTGCAGACCACATGATCATAGCAAGAGTGCTGCAGGCAGCACAGAGGCCATGGTCTAAGCACTACATTAATCATTATCACACCTTTATCTACAGGTTGTCAAGGTTTCCATGAACTTTTTGAAGAGATTTAAAAGAAGAATTGAAGAATAGAGAAGTGTTTTTCCACACATGATAGAAAATGTAATGTAGTGGTAAAAAATTCAACAAACATGCAGTTAAACAACACCACTGATGGAAGACTGTCAGTAATCAGTGTGCTTGTTGCAAATTTGAAGTTATCAGTAGGGCTGGCACAGGTTAACTTACTGCTTTTTTTTTTAACCTTTTTTTTTCACCTTTTTTTTCTTGTCTAAAACTACATCTAAACCTCTTCATAAACCTTTTCCTGTCTTGTCTTCAAATCAGCCCCTGGACATTTGCATTACTGATGCAGGCAAATTCTTCCAGAGCCCCAGGCTTCTGCTGCAATTAGGTCTTTTACTTTGATCTCCAAATTGTTTTGTCTGAGCCCAGCTAAACTCTAGACTCCTCTGGGCAGGAATTGTGTACAAAACACACTGTTGAGATTCAGTAAATACCAAGGTCCTATGTGAAATGACACAGCCCAGATTTATGATATAATATATAAACTACTATCTCAATAGACATATAGAAAAAAGTGGAATGTTAGCAATGTAGGACAAATCCTGTTATAAAATAAAAAAAAAAAAAATCAAATAAAAATTGAAAACCTCTAAATTAAAATTATGGTTTTAGAAAATAAGAAAAAGAAATTGAAAAAGCCTTAGTTTCCATCTTAGTCTTTTGCGCTACCAAGTTTTTTGTCCTCCCTGCCAAAGATCTTGCTATTCATTCCTAGTTATACCATTTTGAGGAGAAAGGTACATTTGTGTAGAATTCCATATCTAACAATATTAAAAACCAGTAAATGAATTGTTGGCTCCTGCCCCAGAATCTTTTCTTCTTTCCTATCAGCTGGTCTAAAATCTCATCTGCTGTCCTGTTTCCCATTTTTAGAAGTCCTTTTTCTGCCTCTGCTAAGAATTGGACTCGTCTCTTCCCATTAGAGGTATCTTGCAGACTATAATCAGTTACAGATATTTAGTTATACCGTGTGATTCCTGAACTTGCACACAGCAGCTAAGATTTCATCTCCTGAGATTTGTCAGGTGGGATTTCAGGGGCCGAAACAGTGGGAGTTAGTGCCATCTGAGACACTCGAATATCTGAGATATCTGCATCAGTCTGTGACATATGATGTAAAACCAGGGGGGAACTTTTGCTGCCCTGGACTAGCAGCTGGAAATCTGGCAAAGTTCCATAGAGCAGTGGTGATACTATACAACCCTGCTTTACCAATCCATAAATGCTCACAATGTGAGAACCAAACACGATACTCATATGAAAGGCAGCAAGAGAAAAAGTTGCATTAAAAAATATATTGGTGAACATCCGTTTTATAGTCTGTACTTCTTTAATGTAACTATGTGAGATACATATATCTATGTTAGCCTAAGGAAGTTAAAAATAAGCATCAGTCAGTTGTACTCCCCCCCTAAAACAAAGGTTAGTTGAATTTATACTTTTTTTTAAAATTTGAATTTTTGAAAAATTAAATCGTACAATCAGTCTTCACCTAGCTATTCAGTTTTTCATCAACTTACTTATTATTCAAAAGTCTTCCATTTCACTGCAGCCAGGAGAGTGTTACTTTCTCACATCTTTAATCAAACTGAAGCCCAGAATATTTTTGCACATATTTTACTCTAAACACGTGACTCCCAATGATTTTAGTCATGCAGGTGCATAAAGTTGAGCATATGTAGTCATCTTTCCAGGCTTAGAACATATGTTTTACAGGTTACAAACTCATGCAGTACTAGCTAAGCAGGAAAAAAATATT
This sequence comes from Charadrius vociferus, assembly GCF_000708025.1. Classification (NCBI taxonomy): domain Eukaryota; kingdom Metazoa; phylum Chordata; class Aves; order Charadriiformes; family Charadriidae; genus Charadrius; species Charadrius vociferus. The sequence goes on from NW_009650084.1 coordinate 5,660,715, forward strand.
TCTGCAACATAATAATATTTTTCCTTTTCACCTGGAGAGAGTTAGCTATGTCTAAAAAATGTAGATATGTTTTACCATTAAAATAAACCTTTTTCTGGTTTTCAACCATCAGCTTTTGTCTCCCATGATGTGGAGATGCCCTGGAGTCAGAAATGTATTGTAAAGCAGAGATATTAAAGTTGGAATTTAGTTAGAAATACAAGATAGTTTCAGCAATTTATAAGGAAGGATTAAATATGTTACATCAATTTATGTTGTTTACAGCATTATAAAAAGAAAACTCCAGTAGAATTTTAAGTCTGTTGTGGGAACAGACTGATTAATCAACCATAACTTTAACAGAGTCCTTTAGCAGCCTTGGCATCCAACCATGATCTGTTTCAATTACCTTTTAGACATTCCAAACCCAATTGTTATAGACAGCATGAGTTAAAAAACAAACACTATTTCAGCTGGCAGTGTCAAAGCCAAAAGTGAGTTTTAATGTCAATATGTTTGTTCCACAATCTTAGCGGTATGACCGTATGAAAACAAAAATCTAACCGTGCAAAGTGGGATGACAAACTTGACAATATTTCTGGCAAAAGAAAATAAGTCAAAGTTAGCCGTGCTCAGTCTCCTGCAGAAAGATCATTTTTCTACACCCAAATCAATTTAGACTTGATTCTGCTTCCATACCATGATGAATTGGTGGTAATTATTCTGAAGTCAGGTGTAAAAATAATATGGAAAAGAGATAATTATTTCAACTATATGATACACTTAAATCTCTTCACTTAATTATCTCCAGAGGTCAGATTATGCTTAATTTTCTAGGGTGAGTACTAATGGAAGGGCAGGAGATATGCTTGCTTTGTCATGCTTATCTTCTCATAATACTAACCATTGTAGCAGTTTGCAATCCCAACCTATATGGTGATGCACAGCTGTATGGCAGCTTTAGTCAGTAGGCTAATCAAGCTGCAAATGAGCACAGAACCAATTATCTAGTTCCTCTTCCTTGACCTAGGGTCAAAATAATTAAAATCATCTAAGGAGATTTAGTGAATTTGTGCAATTTGAATGCCACAGAAAACCACGTGTCTCATGCTTAGTTATCTCCCTCCTTACTGCTGTGATCAGACCCTACATGAATTTCTTGAGTACAAATTAGGTTTATTTGTTCTGGGCTTTTTCATGTTGATGGTTTAATTAAAGAAATAGCATACTTTGAATCTGTACATATTTTCCATCCATTTCTCTCACTTGAACTACGTATCTAGCTTGTACCATAAACTTCAGAGTACTAAATTTGTTGAAGGCATTTTGTATCACCTGCAAATTAGATGTGTTTTATATCTCAGCAACCACTGTGCAATAGCAATGATTTCACATTTCAGTAAAAGTCAGCAGAAGGGTCTGTTGTCTTGTTCTGTTACTGTGGCAACTAATTCTTAGTACTTTAATCATACCGGTGAAGTGAAGAGTTTTCAAAGAGTAGAAGCAACATCTACTCTGGAAGTATAAAGTTGCAAAGTATCAGAGCCTTTACTGGCAATTTCCAACAAAATAGGTTTTTTAAAAGTATGTAATGTGGCAATTTTTAAGCTTGTAATCTAGCAAAAAAATCTATATTACAAATGTATAGACACTCCTTCCATCTTATATGATTGACCAATAAATCTCTATAATGGAAGAAGTCTCGGTGGAGATAGGCAAAGGTGATGTGCCCATGAAGTTTAGAAAATGACTCCGGGTGTGACTGACTACAGCTGTTGCAAAGAAGCTGACTTCATCTCAACACAAAAAGGACAGCTATGATAAACAGCTATGTCAGTTGAGTGGATCAGCTGGTGGTGTAAATGTTCCTCCCTGAGTTCGTTAAAGAGTGTGAATGTCTCCCTGAGTTAGCCAGGCCAGTATGGAGGAGGAGGATGTGACTATGTTGCTCAGCCCAACATAGAGTATGAAAACTAAACAACTAACAAAAGAATTTTGAAGAGAGCAACGGACATGAGCTAGCTTCAACACAGATATTCCTTCCCAGTGACTGGTAGTGGCCAGCATCATGTTGGTGAGCATATTATAGAGACTGATAATGGAATGCATGAGGTTCCCCTCTAAAGTGCCTGTACACCAACTCACACAGTATGGGGAATAAACACAAATAGATAGAGATCTTTGTGCAGTTGCAGGGCTACAACCTTGGTGGGATCACAGAGATGTGGTGGGATGCCTCCCATGACTGGAGTGTTGCAATGGAGGGACACAGGATAAGGTGAGAAGACAAGGAGAGGTGGTTGCCCTTTATGTGAGTAAGCACTAGTGCATGGAGTTCTGCTGGAGAAAGGATGAGGCGTCAACTGAGAATTTGTTGGTTGGGATCAAAGAGAGGACAGGTAAAGATGACGTTATAATGGGTGTCTGCTGTAGGCCACCCTGACCAGGAAGAATATATGTATGAGACCCTCTACAGACAGATAGGAGCAGCCTCACATTCTTATGCCCTAGTCCTCATGGGAAACTTCAACCACTCTGATACCTGCTAGAGGGACAACACAGTAGGTCATAAGCAGTCCAGGAGGTTGCTGGAGTGTGTTGATGATGACTTCATAGTCACCAACAATAAGGGGCTCCTTGGGGATGTGAAAATCAAAGGTAGGCTTGACTGCAGTGACCATGAGACAGCGGATTCCAAGGGCAGGGAGGAGGGTGAAAAACAAGCTCACAACCCTGGACTTCAGGAGAGCAGTCTTTGGCCTCTTCTAAGATCTGTTTGGAAGAGTCCTATAAGGCCCAGGAGGGGAGGGGGAGGCAAGAAAGCTGGTTAATAGTCAAGGATCACCTGCTCCAAGCTCAGAAGCTGTCCATCCCCAAAAATAAAGTCAGTCAAAAAAGCCAGGACGCTTGCATAGATGAACAAGGAGCTCCTAGCCAAACTCAAACACAAAAAAGAAAGCATATAAGGTGGAAACAAGGACAGGTAACCTGGGAGGAACATAAAGACATTGTCTGAGCATCCAAGGACAAGGTTAGGAAAGTTAAAGCCCAAATGGAACTGAATCTGGCCAGGGATGTCAGAACCAACAAGAACAGTTTCTACGAGGACATAGGCGATAAGAGGTAGAATAGGGAAAATGCGGACCCATTACTCAACAAAATGGGGAATGTGGTTACACAGGACATGGAACAGGCTGAGGTATTGAATGCCTCCTGTGCCTCAGTCCTTACTAGCAAGACCAGCCTTCAGGAATCACAAGTCCTAGAGACCAATGGGAAGAGCTGGTACAAGGAAGATGTACCCTTGGTAGAAGAGGATCGGGTCAGGGAATACTTACACAAAATGGACATACGTAAGTCCATGGGCCCTGAGGCAATGCTCAGGCAAGTGCTGAGGGAGCTGGCAGATGTCGTTGTGAAGCTGCTCTCAACAACCTTTGACTGATTATAGCAATGGGGAGAAGTGCTCAAAGACTGAAGAAAAGCAACTCCTACTTTCAAGAAGGGCAAGAAGAAGGACCAGGGAATTACAGGCTGATCAGCCTCACCTCGATCCCTGGGAAAGCGATGGAGAGAGTTTGGACCGTTTAGCCTAGAGAAGAGAAGGCTCAGGGGGATCTTATTAATGTATATAAATAACAGAAAGGCGGGTGCAAAGAGGTTGGAGCCAGACTCTTTTCAGTGACACCCAGTGACAGGACAAGAGGCAGTGGGTACAAATGGAGACACAGGAGCTTTCTCCTGAACAATTGGAAACACTTTTGTAAGGGTGACTAAGCACTGACAGATGTTGCCCAGTGAGGCTGTGGAGTCTCAATCCTTGAACATATTCAAAAGCCGTCTGGATATGGTCCTGGGCAACTGGCTCTAGGTGGTCATGCTCAAGCTGGGGCTTGGACTAGATGACTTTCAGAGGTCCCTTCCAACCTCAGACATTCTGTGAATCACATTGGTATTGAGATTGAACTGTATATTGTAATTGCTATATTTTGCTATTTTTATTTTGTTTTCTGTATCTTTTGTATCACTGTTAAATCAAAAATCTGGTGTAATATAAAATACCTTAAATTATGCAAATAACATATTAAACATTACACCCTCCACACATGGAATATCTAAAAGAAACCGGTTAGAGAGGATTGGACGCTGACATCTTGTCATAAAGATCCCTAACAACAATAATTCTTACAAGCAGAGCTCATTAATTTTTCTATAATTATCTGTGTTACACAAAAAATTAATTCCAAATGGAAGAATTGAATACTTACAACTCGGTGCAACAACAAATTTGGTAGTCGTGTGTTTCATTTTCCCAAGCTGTCTCTGGTACATATCTTAACCATCAGGATTATATTATTTTCTACTGTACTTCAATACTAAGTGAGTTTCTTTAAGGATGAAACTCTAGAGTATGCAATAACATTTTGCTCTTTTTATTTGATTTGGTTCCTCAGTGCCAGACAGCCTGAATGGCCTATGAGTTTATTTCCTATATAAAACCACAAAAAGCACTGAAACAACTATGGACTGTAGGGTTACAATAATTAATTTTCACTTCTGAATGGGTAACAATTTCAGACATCAATCCCCTTTCGTCTCCTAAGTCTCTTATTACCTTTGTTAGAAGCCCAGTGTTACCAGAAATGTTTTCCAAAGATGGATTTAACTGGAGAAAACTGATGCAGGCATGGACTTCTTTCTTTTTTTTTTTTTTTTTTTAAACTCAAATATCCTGCCATTATTAGTTTTAAAATGTATATGATGTATATATTTTAATGAGGAATGGAACCTTGGTCAAAACCTACCCTACCTGCTTGGCTTCCAACAACTGCAGTATCAGTCACTAGGATTTGCCTAGGCCCCTTGGATGTCCAAGCCATAAATGCTTTTGTTTTTTCCATCTCATTGATTCAGCACATTACCCTTTTTTTTTTTCCCCAGAGCAGTAACAGCCCATTTTTCATTTATTTTTCTCGTGTAATGATATGGCATTTAATATTTCCAGTTAATTTGTACTGATGAACACCTAGTTAAGGTAAATCTATTTTTCAAAGAAAGGTATGGGCATAAACATTGAAAAATATTTCATTAAGTCAGTGACCTTTTTAAAATGAATTCCTGTTGATAAAATAAAACTGGATACCACCTAAAGGCAGAAATAAGGGAAATAGAATTTACATGTGTATTGGTTTCCAAGATTGATATCCAGGAAGAAAATTAGAGGGACACCTTACCTCAAAAGCACAGGAAAACATCTACAACACTTCTCACTCTGAGCACTGTAGAATATGCATTTGCATTTGCTTTTAGTTTGTAATAATAACAAATTCCCAGTGTCTGGTTCATTTTAATTTCATACCCAGTAATACTGGAGTTTAACACTGTAATTTTATCAGTTGAGTTTTACACTTACGCAAGCATGAAACTAATGCACTTTCAAACCTCTTTCTTTCAATGGAAGGAAAAATATATACTGGAGTAAAACACAGAAAACAGCAAACATTTTAACTATTTCCTCCTTATATTCCATAATCGAATAGTTTAACTGCCCTGTGAATCTGCTGATACTAAGCAGGCTGCGAGCAGTGGTCCTCCAGATTATCATCAGAGCCTCCAGGGAAAATAATCATTGCACTAATGACAACTTTTAAAGTAAACAGTATTTCTATAAAATCAAAACATCAGCATTTGGGTAGTCTAGAATCTCATTTATTTACATCAATAAAATATGCACCTTAGGACATGCTAGGTCACAGTTGAGTAATGTATTGCATTTTCCAGTGTTTTTAGAAGGAATGAATAATGAAAGTGGAAAGACTTGGGTTCATTAAAGAAAAACAAATTTGGAGCACTGCAGCTCTTTATTTAGAAAGAGCTTGTGATATGAGCTGACAGTTGCTTTGTTTAGACAAGTGTCATAGCTTTATTTCACTGACCAAACTTTCTAAAGTCAAATAGGGCAATATTTCTGCATGCACACTAGGTGCATCAACAGGAAAACAACAGTTTCTAACTACAGTTTGGAGAGAAACTCTAAATAACCTTCTTTTGAAAAGAATGGCATCATTTAACTTAATCTGAACTTTTCCCAAGGTTTACCTGTAAGTGGGATAGCTGAAATTTGGCCTCTGAATTTCTGAGTTTCCTCTTTAATTATAATTTCACTTTCTAGCCCTCGCTTGTCCCCACAATCCTATTTGTTCTCAAAATCATGTTATTGAGTATTCAGGCATTCAATGACCTGTGCTGTGATACTGAATGGAAATCTGTCTTTAATTCTTTTTTGTACACACAGTATTTATTCCTCTTTATTGAGGTCCAAGTCTGACTCCCAATGTAGAATTTCTCCTTGTCCAAAGTGGTGTCTTCCTGAAAAAGATGATAAAGAAAGCATTATGGAAACAGGAAGAATTGAGACCAAGATTTTAGGATTAGAAATAGAAGCAAATGAAATGAAACGATAAGAAGCTATTTCAGTAAAGGAATTGCTCAAGAATTGTTGAGGAAATATTGGTATAGATTTAAAGGACAGAACCAAGCCTGCTGTCTTTTCATAGTAAGAAAATTTACTACAAAAGTTAGTTGTGATTCTTGCTGACTGGAAGCTGTTTCAGGATTCAAAGTCCTCCAATGTCCTTTCAGTCTCCAGAGTGAATTTTCCACAGTCTGTAAATGCATTTCTTCCTATGCCAGCACTGTCTGCTGTCTAACAGTTATTTTTCTTCCCAGCTGTTTGCACAGAAAATGTATTTGTAGAGAGCGGACATTTCCTGTCCCAGGCACCACTTGGCTTTGCTAGACAAGCCACCCTCTCTATGGCCCATCTATTCTGTGTGTTACAGTACACACCAGAGAACCAAAAATTCGCACCAAAAATCTTACTTTGGAACAAGGTGGGTTCTAACTTTGTTGTGCAGTGCTGTGATCAAATCAATTGCTGGATTAGGAAGCAGAATTGAACAGCTCTGGCATGCTGTCATGCTAATATAGGCATCCTGCCCTGAGGATGCCTATCTTTTGCAGGAAGGTCCACAATCCTGGTTTGGGACACATAACATCATAGCTTTACTCTACTTCTGTTCCACCTTGAGTAAATATTTCTAGACATGGATGGCTAAATTGTCCATGATACTCTAACTTAGGACTTTTCCATTCTTGTTTCTTAAAATTCTCCTATCATTGCTGGCAGTACTTTATCTGCAAACTTTGGATCTGCACACCTGGTTCACAACTTTTCTCCAATTAACAGTTGACGTAGCCATTTTTTTACTTTCCCTTTTAGCTGATCAGAATGCGGTTTCTAGCAGACATAATTGCTAGCAGTCACTTATTTCTGGAGTGTTTTATTCCCTTTTGACTGTTACTGAAAAATATTAAGACTGTTAAGAAAAATAAAACCTAAAGGAGCCAAGGATGGCCATATCCTTGTCATATTCTTAGTTTCTTCCTGTGCTTTCTTGTACTGATTTCAAATCCTTTATTTCAAAGATAGCAGCCAAAATAATTTTTTCTTCTTCTAGTTAAAAATATATTCTTCCTATCTCTGGAGGTTGTTTTGGTTGGTTTTGGTGGTTTTTTGTCCATGGCAACATGGCATCAGAATTACATTTCTTGTGCTCCCCTTAAAGCACTGACTATTTGCTGGCCGTTTTTGTCTTTCTTTCCTTCTTAACTTTTGCATTCTCCTTGTATCCTCAAACCGGCCACCACTGCATCTTTTTCTTCTTCAACAGCTTGTTTAGCACTAGAACAGGCTGCAGCACTGGAACAGGCTGCCCAGAGAGGTTGTGGAGTGTCCCACTCTGGAGACATTCAAAACCCGCCTGGATGCCGTCCTGTACAACCTGCTGTAGGTGACCCTGCTCTGGTGGGGGCGTTGGACTAGATGAAATACAGAGGTCCCTTCCAACCCTGACCATTCTGTGATTCTGTTTTCTAGCTTTTTGAGTGTCTTCTCTTAATGCCCATGTAGGCACACACTTTCCTCAAACCTTTACACATGAACATCCTAAAAAACTACATAGGTACTTTCACCTGTAACAAGTGAAGAGAATGGCAGATAATTAAACTTTAACTAAAAAGAAATAGAACCATCAAAGTGTTTACATGTCTCGCTTAATGCTAGAAGTGAACCACTGGAATGGTAAATTCTTGGAACAGACTTAAAGAGAAGTTGCCCACATATGTTTTCTTTTCTTTTAATCTGATTTGAGAGAGATCAAAAAAACTACAGTGTCTTATAAGTTATACCAAACATTCCTCTGAGATATCCTCCCAAAAGCTATCATAAGATAAAGAAAATAAATGTACTTTCCTATTTCTTCCAGAAGAGACCACCTGAACGCACCACCTGTCAGGTCATTCTGGTCAGTAAATGAGACAGGACTCCTTTGCCAAAAGCTGAAACAAAAATTGGTGTAATGAGCACCTGTTGTTATATCAGTGATCCCACATGCTTCGTGTTGGCCCTATGGATTGAAGAACCCAGTTAGATTACATTTCATGCTCCACCACACTCATCTGAGTCAAATCTCCCCTCAGAAGATAAGACAGTGCATCATGAAAGAATAAGAGCACTTCTGGCATCACGAAACACTGAAGTGAAGATCCCAGATTGTAATATCTCAGGGTTTGAAACAAAGTTTGCAGTTTTTATCTGTAAAGTGAAAAAAAAATAAATCTCAATAATACCTCTTCTCCTTTTTCTTGTTATTAAATTAAGAAATAAAAAAATATCTTTTATTTTATTATTTTTTAATGAATCCTACTCTTAGTCCTTCATAGCTAGGCTGTATTTATACAGGCCCTTATTTCCTTCCTATAAGGTGTCTGTGAGACCCTTGCCGAGATCTTGCCTACAGAGATTCCTCTGCATTCTTTCTCTAAATCAAGCAAGCCCTAACCTGACAAAAAAAGCAGAAAGTACAGCTCTTGAGCTTGAACTGAGCCTTAAAATCAAATTTGGCTTTACCAACCCAGACACAGATGTGCAAGGAACTGGCTTAAACAAGCCTACTGCTGTAACTTCTATAGTCCTACATCACATCCTCCATCTGCAGTTTCAAGCCAATCTCCCTACACACCATATTCTATAATCCTTGTGCCTACAATTATATCAGCAAAGAAATATGTCCAAGTCCCTTTATTGCCTAGACAGCCTGAATCTTACCTTTAAATACTTTCCCCAATAGGTAATATGAGAACATTAATGAATGTTTTAGAAAGTTACAATTTTGATAGTGTTCTATCAAGTTTTGCTTGAGAACACCGCAATTGCTATGAAAAACCTTAGGATGTGCAATTATTTAGAAATAATTATGGTAATAAATCATAAAAATAAAATTTATTTGTCCATGAAAATTCAAAATTAAACCAAAATGAAATTATAAGATTTAAGGTGAGTTAAGTTTCCTCAATCACTTTTTGGAAGTGAGCACAGTTTTTTAAAATGTCCTCCCCTTCTAAATCTGGAATAATACATTATTTCATTCTTTATTGAATTGGACAAAGAAATCTTACAAATATTTCTACTTTCTTTTGTTTCTATTTTGAAATATCCTGACAATGAATCAAAATATGCAATAAAAAAAAAAAAAACAACATTTCAGAATAATGGAATAGCTGCATTTAGAGGGAACCTCTAGAAATCATCTAGTCAGGACAAATTCAGCTCTTCTGAAGGCTTTTTTCCTTCAAAATTAAGTTGTAAATTTTTAAAATTCCTGACATCTTCCGCAGACGAAATCTGTGCAAATACAATATTATTAGCAAAATAATATTATTAAATGATATCTTTTATCTATTATGGCTTAACAGGCTTGATTTCATAAACAGCAGCATACTTTCTACTGCTAACTATTTGATGAATATTTCTCAGAAACCTCTAATATCAATTAAATTAAAATGAGCTTTTTCAAACCTCAACATTCAGTGTGACAATTCAGGAAAGAATGTTAAGTAAAGTAATTAAATAAGTGAATTAATTTATATTATGTACTTATTAGATATATGTGTATGCTTATGTAGGTGCACGAAGATACATAAAATTGATATAAATTAGGAGAATATGTGACTTTGTTTTTTCCAAAATATATTCAGATAATGACCTGGATTACATAATAACTTGTAACCATTTTTACAGGCATTTATTTTATTGTATTTGTAACACTTGCTTTGGGTTTTGGGAAATATACACAAATCATTTTGACTGATATCATTTTTTGATAGATATAATTTTTGTACTTTGTCACAAAGCTGTATTTTCAGTTTCCTTTTTTTGCCTCAACTGTTTGAACTTCTCAATACTGTGTGACAAGTAATTGATCAATTAGATTTAAAAATATATTTAAAAAAATGGTGACACAGACTATTATGTAACAATACATACATTTCCTGGGGGATCTCTCAGGGAAAAAAAAACCAAAATTGCAGTTACTATTTAATTTATTTTTATTAATCAAGGAAGTGTCATGCACTTGAAGACAACAATGCCAAGATTTTAAATGTCCACCAAAAAGATCATAAAATAAATGATGACATAGAAAAGAGAAAGAGGAAGGAAAGAGAGTACAAGCTCATTACAGCTATATCAGGTCTATAAGAAGGTCTTTGAAAATTTAAGACAAGAATCAGAAGATATATAGCTTTAGTTTATAATACTGGTTTTTTATTGACTTTTCAAACTCTAATTTGTATCAGCAAGAAAGTATATGGACTAGGAGGCCTTCAATATGAACAATACTAATAAAAATTGCAGGTGAATTTTCATCTTTTTGTGGACAAAAATAGTCACTGATAAGTGACAACTTTTAAATATTCCTAAAATAATACATGTGGCTCACATTCTACCTCTTTTTACAACTCTGAAAAAGTGGTTTCATGAACCACTACAAGGCACTCAAGAATTTCCTGCTTCTCTTCCATTCCCTTGGCATGCTTTGCATTTTCTTTCCTAGAAAACACACAGAGACCTACAGCATCTAGCACTTTTAGTTAATGCATTCACAGCACGCCTGCTGCTGTGCTTGCACGTTTGCAGCCTGTCCCATGGGAGGACCCCAAGACCAGACCTAATGTTGTACACGCGCAGGTTTTTATGGCCAGAAGGAAAGATCAGCTCAACCAGTATGATGCCCACAGGCCTCTGGGTTTTTGCACAGTTATAAACCCACTAACATTTTTTGATCTAAATCAGTCCACCTTAAAAAGCTTAGTTCCTGAGTTACTTATAATCAAATTGAGCTTTACACTTCATTGCAATCTACTGAACCCAGAGCAAAAGGCTACTTTGCATTTTATTTTATTTATTTCTGCCTAACACATTGAAAGCCATGGCACAAAGAATGATTTTTACTAAGCTTAAGACTGTCTTCCAGTATGGACACTGGTATAAGACTGTGCATTTGGCAATTACAGAAACAAAGAATATTAAAAAGCATTCCTGGTGTTTCAAAAAAAATTACTAATCTCCAACAAATCAGACTGTTGTAGATAATTACTCCTTTGAAAGAGAGGAAAATCATATTATTTTATGTACTAGTAGAATGTGATCAGAAATTACATTCATATGCTTTATGTGCTTATTTGAGGAGGAAAACAGAAGTAGTGTCAAGGACACTGGTGTGCTTCTCCATCTGGTTCCCTGAAAATTAATGTTAAATATATATCAGGTTTTCTACAGGAACAGGCCACTTGGGTGTCCTCACATACCATCACATCATAACCCAGAGCAGGCAAAAAGTACCCTGAACAAATACTCATGCTGTGAAATTGCTATTTTGCCCAAGTGTGTTTCTGAGAAATATTGAAAAGAAAAAAAAAAAAAAAAGGAAAAAAAAACAACCCAAATTTCACAACCAAAAAAATAACTATATTCTAACGCCACACGACCACTACCAGGTCCAAGCAAGGGCTGCAGCCATGCACTCTGTTGTGTATATATGCCCAGTGAGTGCTGAAGAACGTTATTCCTGGGCAATATCAGTACAAGCCACTCTGAACTGCCTTGCTGGGGAACCAAAGAGGCAAAGACTGCATTCTTCTTTGACATAATGTTATGTATGTCCACAGTCTGTACTGGCATAGTGTTGATATGGTCTGGGTGCTTCCCTTTCCTCTAAGCATACTGCTTGGACTAGTTACTTGTCTGCTGCAAGCCCTGCATAGCCACCTCAAACCTATGTCTTGGCTTCTGTATCTCACTAGGGCATTCCGGTGTTATTCCAACTATTTGACACTGCTTGATGTTTACATATGTGACAAGGAACTCCCTTTTCCCAGAAAAGGCCTGGAAAACTCATAATCACACTCATATCAGTCTTAGCCACTCAGTTTTGGTTTCCCACCATACCCCTCTCATCAGCATAGCCGAGCAAATTAAACCATGACTGCTTATTAAGTATGAGGCTTAACCATTTTCCAAATTGACTTCATGAAGATCAACACATTCATTCATCCACCTAATCTATCAACTTAAATAATTAGGACATGAAGAATTTAACATAGGCCAATCAATGGAGTCAAAAAAGAAAAGACCTTATCTTTTCAATATCCTTCTTCAACTACTAAAAGCAGAAAAGTATCTGTTGTGAAGCACAGCTGCTCTCTGTTTACTAATTCAGATGCCTGGTTTTGGGCCAAACGCACACTGGAATGCATGCAAATGCAATTATTGGCCTTTTTTCCAAAATCACCTGAAATTAAACTTGAATAGAATTAATTACATGCTTATTTATCACTCATCTAAAAGGCAAATGTGCCTCACTGCCCAGACCACCTGGAAGTGAAAAAGTTTCATGCTACTGAAACTCCCTATCCAGTCTTCACTGACATGTCAGTACCCTGTGCTAAAACACAAAAAAGTCCTTTTTACAGCAAGAAAATCAAAAGATTGGAAAAGGATTACTGGAGTATCACACTTAGCCTACTGCAATTGCAAGCAAAAAAAAAATATAAAGATTTAATCCAAAAGGGCCAACAACATACTGAATTCATTTGCAACAATATACCACAGCCACAAAAAAATTCCGATTTCTTGGTTGACCTACCATTTGAGTCTCAGCCTTTTTTTTGCATACAACATCTTCATTACATGGACAGCCCTTGCCTAATTCTAATGTTCCGTATGCTAACTCTAATACCTACACTAGATATCTCTCCAAAGTAATAATTCACAGAGTGCAAATAAAAAAGTCAGATTTAAGTAGAAATTTCTCAATCCTATGGTTGATATCCCTAAAAATAATGGCATGCACCAAGTCCTGTTGGGCCTTAGGAGTCTCTAAAACTGTGGAAAGGGTGAACAAACAAAACAACATCAGTATCAATAAAACCATCTTTCATTCTAGGCAGTATGCAGATAGGAGGCATGAGAGTGAGAGGAAGATGGCCTGAAAACAGGATCTGTGTGATTTGTGTCCCACTCCTTTTTTTGAGATACGAAATCTTCAACCGGTGAAACTGGAGGATAAGTTTCATAAAACTGCTGTTGCACAGCACTTATTTTAAAATGTATCTCATATTATCATTTTATTTACCATATCGTCATTGATGTTCAAGACACCAAACTCCTTTGCAGCCATGTAATTCAGCAGAATCAGTCAAAACCTGAAACTGTAGTTATTTAATGATAAAAACGGGTCTCTTGTGAAATAGCTAAACAATCTAAAATTGAGTAACTGATTGTCTCCAAAATGTGAAGATCTGATTGAATAAAAAGATGTTAACTTTTATCTGATCATGTTTAACCTATCTCAGCAATTCAGCAGTGATCTGTTTAGTTATTAAACTCACATATCACATCATATAAATGTTTACCTCTTCAGATTTCTAAGGCAAGACTAACTTTTCTACAGCAATATAGATTTTCGTTGAGCTAATCAGAACTTTAAACTACCTACAGCCAATTTAATAGTAAGAACCAAAACTTCACATCAAACGTAAACATTAATCAATTTTATGGTAATAAAGTCTTACCAGTAAATTGGCAGTTAAGGTTTTTATTTAGTTTACTATGTCTATGATTAAATTGTGTATATTCAGACTATGGAAATATCAAATAAACGTCTGAATTCTTAATCTTGTGAATAAGAGTCCCTGCATTATTATAGCATATCAGCATTCAAAGCCAACCACAAAATGTCTTATTCTGATGTCTAAAGATCTTGAAACTCCATTTTCCCTGTAATGCAATTACAGAAAAACACACATACTCAGAAAAAGCAAATACTAGGATCCAGACCCCAAAAGGCACTTAAGTACCTAACTTCAAGCAAATTAAGCTGGTATTAGGTATTTACACACCTTTGTGGATCTAGGACTAAACTGCTTTCAATTTTATTCTCCCTATTAAATAAACAATAACAGCTTATTCTGGTCCCTGTACCATAGACTTACCTATTGTCACAGGAAACGGGTTTTGCCTGCAAGTATGTACTGAACTTTACCCACAGGATAAGTTTTGAAGAGAGAGAAAAAAGGGCAAGATCAGAATGTATCTATTTAACCATCTGATGTGAAGGGTGAGAAGGGAGGGGGACAGCTGCAGTTGCCATAACTCCGTTTGTCACCCACAGCACCCACAGGGAATTTGGCGCGGGCGGCCGCAGCAGCCGAGCCTTGGCCCGCTCTGGTTTGCCACCTCATCTTCCTACTCAGCAACCTGTCAGGCACTGCAGGAGGGCTGCTGAGGGAAAAACAGAAAGATGCAGCTGGTCTGCAGGGTGCTTGAAAAGATACAGCTGCTTCCACGAGAGCCGAGGCTTTCCTGGGGAGGGGGGATATGCTGCTGCTTGCGCAGACAGCCTGCGACTGCTGCAAATGCGGGAGCATCCATTCGCATGGAAAGGGCTGCTCTTCCCTGGGCAAGGGACTCAGCCCCTCAGCCCAGCCATGACAACCCAGCTGAAGCATTAAGACTTTCACACGAAGGAGAAACAGAAATGGTGGTACCATTCAGGCACGTATCTGTGGTGAACTGAACAAAGAATGGACTTTCAGTTAGAGAAATACAGAAAGCTATTGAAGAGAGGAAGATAACAAACCAAATCTCCATTAGCACAAAACCACAGACTTGAAAGTCCTGCGCTGAGTGCCTGACTCTGCTTGTCTCATATTTTATGTACAGCGGTCAACTGGAAACAAGACAGCATGGTGTTCCTGCACCTGCTCTTAGAGCTGCCATCTTCAGATGGGTTTTGTGTCCGCAATCCCACCCACCCACCTATATTGGCAATTGAAGGCATTTTTCACTAAAATCACATGCCTTGACAAAATGAAGGAGATTAAATTGAGGTTAGCAGTTTGAGATTATAAAGACATCAACTATAGCATACGCCTTTTGTTCCATGCTGACCCAGTGGATTACCTGGCAATATCATTTTTCAAACTCTTAAACCACAAGAGAAAAAAAAAACTATCCTCACCGTCAATAAGAGGAGCTAATGGTGACAAATTAGCCAACATGGCAAGTACAATACTCTTTCAGAAAACCGTTCTGTTTTATGCCTTCTTCTAGTGCAAAGCTATTATGTTCCAGTCTAAAACTCCATTGCAGGCTATTATAAAAAAAAAAAAAAACAAAACAACCTCATGCAACTAACTCATCATACTACAACAACTTCAATGCCCTAGATATCCTGTTCCTAAGAATTCTGTTGTATTGCTCACTGCATGAACTTTGAAAACATGGGTAAGAGTTATCAGCGTTTCATACTACTAACCTTGAGGGTGCCCGTTGAATCGAAAAAAATCTAGACAGCTACATTTAGCTGTATTTCTGCACTTGTAACTTATGAGTGTTCTTCCATTCATCAAAAAAAAAAAACAACCTCAACCATCCAAAGAGCTTTCTGAACTCAATTTTCCATCCTATTATTGTGGAAATGTGCTGGCTCTGTAATTCACCATTGCTGTTTACTTACAGTGATCTAATGAATGCAAGCAAATATCTGCATTGTCATTTCCAGGATTCTTTTCTCAAACAGACTTGTTTCTGCAGTACTTTGATGTATATGGCTTCAGGCCATATACAGTATGTCATTGACAATCAAATTTTACCAATTCCTCGTGACAGCTAAGGTAGTATTGGCACAATAAAGGGAGAAAAAGCTCTTTGGCAGGAAAAAATCTAGTGTTACAGTTGAAAAATAGAAATTCAGGTTGGATGCAGGAAGCAGGTCACAGTATAGCTGTGGCATATTTAATGGGTTACATAACCATTTGACACCCACAATAAAACTCAGCAAATTAGGTTTCAAGCAATTCTAAGGTCATTTCCAGTTATTCACATTAATAATAGACAACACCTATTTAGTCCTTCATAATAAAACTTGTCCTCATTGGAAACTATTTTGCCACATAATTAAGAACAGCGAGGACCATGTTTTTAAAGATTTCAAAATATTTGGTCTTACAATGAATCTCAAAACAGATTAACACATACTGTATTCAGTTTGGGGTCCCTCACTACAAGATAGATATTTGGGTGCTGGAGTGTGTCCAAAGAAGAGCAATGAAGCTAGTGAAGGGTCTAGAGCACGTCTTATGAGGAGCAGCTGAGGGAACTGGGGTTGTTTAGCCTGGAAAAAAGGAGGCTGAGGAGAGGCCTTATCACACTCTACAACTACCTGAAAAGAGTTAGTAGAGAGATGGAGGTCAGTGTCTTCTCCCAGGTAACAAATAATAGAAAAAGAGGAAACAGCCTCAAGTTGCGCCAAGGGAGGTTTAGATTAGATATCAGGAAAGTTTTTTTCATTGAAAGGGTTGTGAAACATTGGAACAGGCTGCGCAGGGATGTGGTTGAATCACCATCCCCGAGTTATTTAAAAGACGTGTAGATGTAGTGGTGAGGGATGATGCTTAGTGGTAACCTGGCAGTTTTAGGTTTATGGTCGGACTTGATGACCTTAAAGGTCTTTTCCAACCTAAATGGTTCTGTGATTCTATGATTCAATGTAACACAACATGTTGGTTTAGGGGTGTTTGTCAACCATACAGTGATGCCTGATTTATTCATACAAAAGTTGGCTTTCATTATCGTCAATAATTACTTTAGGACATATCTTCTTCAGTAATTCACTACATAATATTAATTTTTAATGTAGTTTAACTTTTTTTGTTGTCGTCTTGTTCCTTTCCAAGCCTTAATCATGTTACTGACCAGAAGTACAAGGAAGATTTGAGATTTTATTAAATATTTCTCTAAATAGTTCACAAAGTCCATCATCTAAATTTCCACTATGGAAATATCAGGGACAATATTTCTTAAAACTTGTCAGGATAAATATTCAACCACATAAATACAGCAATATGAAAACATGAAGAAATCCTAATGATACATTATGAACTTCTGCAGACAGAGCACTAGATGGACTATCATTAGAGTGGGCCTTAATTATCTGAGATCTTAACTTTTAGCTTATTTAAAACACATTCAAAAATAGCATCTTAGTCTTTTCTTTGTAAGTGCTTAGGGGGAGAGAGAGATCTTTTTTATCACAGTGAGAGCCGTCATGGATATGGATACACTAATGCTATTCAAATAAAACTCCTGAGAATACATACAATGGCCTCCTGCTAATAAGTGTAGCAAAGTTGTGTTTGTTTTGAAGTTCTTTTGTATTAATTACTTTAACATTATGAAACTGAGCTCAAGGAATGATTAGTCAGGCATTTTTATCACTGACAGCTGGATGCTAATTTGGATTATTTTTATATTGCCCAACTGTATTTCAACAAATTAAGCTACAACTGTGTTCGCATTTTGAACACATCTATAAAATAGTTGTCTTTTTTCATTACTTATTTTTAATGTTGCCTAGCAATTAGTATTACCATGTTCCTAAGGAAGCTCCGGCATAAGTAAGACAACTAACATGCAAAACTTTTGATCAAGTTAACTACTTTCTATGTGGGTACCAGGTGTATAAAAAAAGCAGTTAATTTACACATGTTTATCCATCTGGAAAGGTATGTATTATTTTTCACTAAATTTGTCATATCCTGCAATGACAAAAAAATACTTGAGGCAAATCTTAAGGATTTAATCCTTCAAATATTAATATGCCTAGCTAGTAAGAGTGAGTTAAAAATACTAGGTATTTTGCCTTGTCGATCACAGTGTTTACTCTGGAGAAGTGGAATTTAGTTCTCGATATATTTTCCATTACTTTTTTGGGAATATCATTTTCACTAAACCAAATCCTTCTCACACTGGAGGAGGGACTATAGCTTAATTGAAAGTAGCTAGCTCAGGTATTTTCTATATAGCAACAGTGAGACTTCATTGCAGATCAGGTCTGTGAATTGGAAAATTTTGTAGCCCTTCATCTTTGAATTTTAAAATACAATGTCACGGTTTGCTTTTTTAAGATCATTCAACTTTTGGGACTTCTTTTTTATTTCTTTTCTTGAAAAGGTTCATCAAATAGCAAGAGTCATTATATATTTCTGCTAGCAGATTGTGACACAGTGAGTGTAATCCAGAATTATATCAACTGGAACACTCTTTTGTCAAGAAATATTAGAGGTGACTGCCATGTTACTGGGGAAAAAAAAAAAAAAAAGAAAGGACTCTGTTGTTTCAGCTGGCAGATTGCCACAAAACACTGCTGTATGGCTTTCTTCTGACTGACCAGGAGATTATAAACCTATGTAAAGCCAAGGACATGGATTAGAAAAATAATCCCTTACTGTAAAAGTTAAAAAGGCCAAAATTAGCGTGAAAGTCAAATTAACTGCTAAAATTACTCTCTACTGTATTTGTAAAGGCAAATCCAGAGCAAATTTGCAGAGCTAAACCTCTTCTCTTCCAGAGCACAGAAGGAGGGTGAAGAGGAAAGAACCGGAACATTTGTTTATTTACAGCTCCTGCAGATATGCATGGGTCAGATTCTGGTCCCTCACTGACCAGACGCTCTCGTGTACAAAACAATATAAATTTTAATAATCCTCTGCTGTCTGAGTCCTCTTGGTAACTGCAGTATAATTAGCTAAAATAAAGAGATCTGAAGGTCTATAGAGATATCTCTACATCACTATTTAAGCTTGACTTTCAAGCTTGAAGCTGGTGTGTATCAGCTGAGGTGCGGACCATTTCCCAGTCTATATTGTGGGATCTGGAAGTACTTTAC
Source organism: Charadrius vociferus (assembly GCF_000708025.1). NCBI lineage: Eukaryota > Metazoa > Chordata > Aves > Charadriiformes > Charadriidae > Charadrius > Charadrius vociferus. Next base: position 5,679,824 of record NW_009650084.1, read on the forward strand.
ATCATTTGGACCCACAGGCATGTCATATCCCCATCCTGACTCCATATTAGGATAAGACTTGGGCCCACCCACTAGTTTCCATGAATATATAGGCCGGCTTCATATATTGCAAAGAAATTAAGCATTCCAGTGGCTTTCCAGATCCTTGTGATTGGACACCTCTCAACTCAACCAGATCTGTTCTGACTTACCTGGGAACCCATCCCGGGCAATGCAATGTCTGCATTTCTAGATCCTCCACCAGAACATTTCTAAGAATGTCTCATTTCTCTTTCTGGAGCAGTTTTTAGTTAGGGAAACAAAAGGACAAAGGAAGGCGAAAGAGAACGCAGTTCCATGCTGAAGGTTTGCAGCAAGTAGTGTGAACGTGCTACAGGAAGGATTAAGAGCTGGAAGCCTTAGCTGTACCTTAATTCTGGTTTAACATAACCTCTTTGTTCAGGCTGGTGGGTCATGGCAAGCTGAGCTGAGGGATGTAAGTTTGAGGGCTATTCAAGATCAGCTTTTCCAGAGAAACACACTCCTGTATTATCTCCTGGAATTGCTCCACGCATCTGTGTCTACGTCCAAGCCTTGTTGAAATGTAGTTATCATGACAATCCAGTCAAGAAAACAACAGTTTTCCTCTTCTAAGACAATATTAAAATTTATGATTCTCTTAATTGTGTTATTGCACCTGGGACTTGACAGTACTGCATCCAATGAAGTCTTATAAATAAAAGAAATGAATGGAATGAGATGAGAAAAAGTTTTGACTCTTTTTAAAGTTGTGTTGTTTGGGTTTTTTTAATTGTAAATAATGTCTATATCAGATGTATTACTTCACTGAGACTGAAAATTTGATCAGTAATTCTTTTGCACCAAAATCGCATTTCTACCGTAACAGTTTACATTCTTTAGTTGGGAAAGGTTAGCAGAAATGAGAACTGGAATTGTCTGGTGCATACTTGTGAACACAGGTTCATACTCTAAAGATACATAGCTACCTTTTTTGTCTTTACAGGGTTCTCTAAGCATTTCTAATTTCTAATGGAAATCTGTTAACTAAGTTATCACCACAGAATTATGAACAAAATTACTTAGATTTAAGTACTAAAACAGTTTCAATGTTTAATGAAAAACAAGATATAAAACCAACACTCTCTAAGTCTGAATCAAAACCTTCTTCTGAATTAATGATTTTTTGTGTCTCGCATAACTAAAAACTGAATCTAGTCATGAAGTACCACCTTCTATAAGGGCACAAATTGATGACACAGTTTACTCATAAGAATTGCCGGAAGAGTAGTGCCAGAAATTAATGTTTCCAAAATTTTAATCTAAATTATTACCTAAAATGTAGAGAGGGGGAAAGAGAATGTTCATGTCCATATATGATCTGGGCGTGCTGATTGACCAGAAGCTCAGCATGAGCCAGCAATGTGCAAATGAAGCCCAGAAGGCCAACCGTATCCTGGGCTGCATCAGAAGAAGTGTGGAAAACAGGTCAAGGGGGGTGATTCTGCCCCTCTACTCCACTCTCGTGAGACCCCACCTGGAGTACTGCGTCCAGCTCTGGAGTCCCCAACATAAGAAGGACATGGACCTGCTGGAGCGTGTCCAGAGGAGAGCCACGAGGATGATCTGAGGGCTGGAGCACCTCTCCTATGAGGAGAGGATGAAAGAGCTGGGGGTGTTCAGCCTGGAGAAGGCTCTGGGGAGGTCTTATTGCCGCCTTCCAGTCCCTAAAGGGGGCCTACAGGAGAGCTGGGGAAGGACTTTTTACTAGGTCATGTAGTAACAGGACGAGGGGGAGTGGCTTTAAACTGGAAGAGGGCAGGTTTAGATTAAACATTAGGAAGAAGTTTTTCACTTTGAGGGTGGTAAGGCACTGGAACAGGTTGCCCAGAGAGGTTGTTGAGGCCCCATCCCTGGCGGGGTTCAAGGCCAGGCTGGATGTGGCCTTGGGCAACCTGGTCTAGTCAGAGGTGTCCCTGCCCATGGCAGGGAGGTTGGAACTCGATGATCTTCAAGGTCCTTTCCAACCTAAACCATTCTATGATTCTATGATCAGTAAATAAGACAGACTGTAATACAGTAGAAAAGCCATTTCATGAGCTTTCAAAACATTTCCTGGATTTTTTTTTTTTCTCTAAGCCATGTTTTCCTTTGGTTTGGTTTTGTTGCTAATTATAAGACAAAAAGTGTAAGTCCAAAGGAAGCTTTTCAAAATCTAAAATATGTTTGTATTTGCTAGAATAATAGAATTACAATTTTTCCCTCTCCCTTTCTCTTTGTAACTTTATTCTGTGAGAAGAGGTCTGCATAAAACTTCATTTAAATTAAAATTATTCTTGTTTCAGCTGTAAGTTTCAGTGCATCCCTAAAATGGCTAGGAGACTGTATAGTAAAAATGCTATATAGCATTTTTTGTTATTTGACATTCTGCATAGAATTTCTGTGTGCAAATGGTCATAACGGAAACAACAGCCCTGTTTCTATTTTTTTTTTTTTTTTTTCTCTTGAGGCTATGGAATTATTCCAAAGATTAACTTAAACCATTATATTTATGATAGAAAATTTATTTGGAGATTATACAATGGATTCATCAGTGAGCTGTAGCTGCTTTGTGTCTCTCTGGCACCAGAAAGCAGCTGTAAGTTCTCTGCACCGGTTGGCTTTGCAGCTGCTTTCTGCTGCCAGCATGACACAAAGCAGCAAGAGCGTCCTGGTGAATCTGGTCTGTACCTGATATCCCTTAGATTAGATACACATCTTTGCACATCACTGCTCAGGACTTTGGAAATTTAGTTTACAGACCAGACAACATAATGAGAAGAACAGGAGAGACAAACCGACAAGTTGACTGGCTAGTTTTTGTTAAGGAGCTAGATACAGATGCAGTTCAAAGCCTTTAAACCAGGCATTCCTCACGTATTTCTCAAGGATTTATATACTGTATACACAGCACATTACAAAGATATCACGATTTCTCGTTGCCTGTGCTAAGTTCTTGCCTTCCAGAGGTTTTGATTAGACCTTGACTAAATTACAGTACACTCTACTTCCTTCCATGAGAAACACTGTTTTTTCTTTTACAACCATAACTGTTCTTCTGCTGTTTAGATCAGTTTACATCTTAGGGTTTTTTGGTTTTGTTTTGTTTTTTTTTTTTGTCTGTTAAAGATGAAATCTTTCTCTGAGGAAGTCTAATCTGAGTACTCAGATTTTCATCTATGTTGCCATGCTCTCATTAAATCCAGAAGTATCAACTTGCCCTAGGCACTTCAGAGCTCAGGAAAGGAAGGTGACCTGCTTCAGGCATTCACAGAATGATTCAAAAACCACCAATCTACCTTGATTACTTCCAGCTGTACCTCAGGTCCTGCTTGAAGCATTTCTGGGCTGTGTCAGGAAGAAGAGACTATCTTAGTACGTCTCCAAACAGAGTTAGCTGTACTAACCTCTCTAAGTCAGAAGAGCAAATGGTTTCCATGGTACGTGGGTCAAACAACTCAGAATAAAGTCCTATCCTTTTTTTTGACTCAGAATTAATTAAAAGTCCTTTCAGTGGAGCAAAGCAAAATAAGAAATAGAATTCTTTAACTGATTTTTTCCTTTTTCCAAAACAAAACTATCTTTCAGAAATGTCAACATATTGAATCTTACTATGGCCTACTAAATATATCTATAAAATATTCCAGACATAACTACTGTAGTTATGCAAATAAAACTTTTTGTGAAACTAGATAATACATGTATAGGGTTACTTTTTTTTTGCATGTACTTAGAACTGCAGAATGAATTATTACAGCAAAGAAAATAGATGAAAACACTTAACTATTTCTAGCTCTACAATGTCAAATGAGATGGTTTGGTTTATTTTATTATTTTATTTTATTTTATTTTATTTCTGTATTTTTTGAAAGGTGAAAGACTACTCCCTGCTTTTAAAATGGAAAGAACTATTCCCATGGTAGCTATGAGTGTCTGGACAACCACTGTGTTTAGTATAATGAAGTTACAATATGGGCTTCACTTGTTATGGATTGGTTATTATGCAAAATATTCCCTATAGTGAAGGTGGGGATAAGGGTCTTGTTTAGGGGCACCACATACCTTTATCATGTAAAGATTAAACTGGTGATATAAAACCAGTGACACTATGACTGTAAAAGCATATTTTTTTAAGTCAGTACAGTTATCTCTATATGGAATTAACCAAATTATGCATATATATAGATGTAGACATACATAGAAAACCCTGAAATGAATTACTTTTCCACTAAAAATAAGTCTCATTTTGTTTTGAGGACCTGTTCGCAAATTATGACTATCCTTGGGATTAGTCTTTCCAGTTCCACAAAAAGCCACTTACAGATTCCTTATTCACTTGAAAACTTGGGCTGGCTTGATTTATTCCTATACCATAATGGCTGAAAATTGAGATCCCTTAGGGTATAATCTTTGCATGAGGAAAGAAGAGTTTATTTTTAACATACTCAAAACTTTGATTTTACTTTATTCTGTCAATTTTGTAACATTTGACAAAATTTACTGAGTTACCTTCTTTCATATTAGGGCTTTTTATTTTGTTGGGTTTTTTTTCGGGGGGGGGT
>NW_009650084.1:5684510-5711391 GCF_000708025.1 Charadrius vociferus
GAGTTTAGAAGGAACTAAACTACTTTAAAGAAATATTAATAATACAATAATAAAAAGAAAATAATGAAATATACACAAAAACATATCAAGCTCCCAGGATGACAATCACATCACTGGCTGGCACTGGGGGAAGTCCCAGACTGGACTCAGTGACAGATGGGAACTGGATTACGGATCTGCATTCAGGATCGGGATTGCTGCAGACAGAATCCTCCTCGGACACCTGCCATTGAAGAAAAACAGGGCTGACCCTTTGATCCCTCAGTTTTTATACTGAGCATGAGGCAGATGGGATGGAATACCCTGTTGGTCAGTTTTGGGTCACCTCTCCATTCTGCTTCTCCCCACATGTAGGACCCTTCTACACTTTTCCACTTCCGACCCTCCAATGGGGCAAATAACAAATTTAGCTGCCCTTGGCTGTTATAGCAGTAAGTAAGGACAATTTCTGCACAATATGCTGTTAATTTCAGTAATTAGAAGAGGTTTAGCTGCAATGTAAAATTACTGAATAAAAAATAGGGGTTTTTTTGCCTCAAATCGGGACAGAGTGTTGCTCTGAGTAGTATTTCTCATGTAGTTGTGTGTCTCATGACTTTGTGTTTCCAAAGTCAGCATCAGTAATAATTCTGCTTCACAAGAAGAGAATAGGTATCTATTCCACCAACGGAAGTTTGGCCTTCCAAAGCACAGTGAAAATGCCTACACCCAAGCCAGTCACCCAAGGCTTCCCCTACAGTCAGGGAACACATGGACATACATGTTTAGCAGATGATTCATCTGAACTAGTTTTGAGAAGAATTACACCCTTGACATTTTTGGTTTTTTTTTTTCCTTTTCTTCTCCTCTCTGTACTATAAAGAGCTGAGGATATCTACTCTGGGTATAAGCATCTAAATCCAGAAAGATAAATCTTTCCTTTGGTCTTTATCCACTGATAAGCTTAAGCAGGTTGCTTTATGCACAAAGTCCTCTGGTTATGCCCGGTAAGACAAGTTCTGTGAAAATTAGGCAACAGTCCTGTGCCTCTGAAAGCATAATCTGAAGGTAAACAAGAGCTTGTAACAGACTGTAACCCAGTTACAGACAGGAGGGGCCAGGAGGCTACTGCGCTTGGACCTGCAAAAGTGCTGGTCCAGAATAGCACTCAATGCATAAGATCTGTGCTCACGCCTGCTGGTCTGAAGGATGATGTTTAAAGAAGTACACATGTACCATAAGCACCTTATATATTTATAACCCAACCTGTTCCCCTACCCTACTAATTAACCCTGATCACCTACCCGCATGACAAAACCACTGTTACTTGGCAAACAGAAGTGCATTCCTTTGCCAGATCTGTAAAGAGTCACATCTTGTTGGGATTAATTGAAGTTGAGACAAGTGACCAGTTAGCCACTTAGTTTGCACTCTCAGGAGAAGGCTACGGCAGAACAAAATTAAAGCCAAAATGCAATCCTGCCCCTCAAACAATATACCTCCAGATGCCTCATACCTCACTTAGCCCTGCCACTGGACGCTTGACAAGAAGTCAGGATATTGGAACAGTCCCGATGTGACTGGACTTGTTAGAGATAAAACTGATGCTAGTTTACTGAATGGGAATTTTCACAGAGCAGTTCAAGGTTGCAGGTAAATTCATAAATAAGATCTCGGCAAGGCAAACTCAGACTTGCTATAGGTGTTTTGAATCTTTATTCAAACCAAACTCCTGGGAGGCTGAGATTTTCTCATTCCTCATAACCACACAGGTTTACAAAAAAAAAAAAAAGTAATAATTGTTTCAACTCAATAATTACAATAAATGCAGGCAGTTAACTTAGCTGCTGCATTTAGCAGACCTCAGTGAAAACAGCCCAGCTTGCATTTTTGTTGAGAGCCAAAAATAATTATGTGTTCTGTAACAGTATAATAGTTACCATGTAATTACATGAAACTGAAGAATGTATTTGATATTTATGTACCATAATTTAAAAGCACCGACAATAGTACTAATGACTGAATAAAATAAACCCGCACAGCCATGGCAACCTGTTCTAACACGTAGCAGTTTAGAGAGATAATACTGGGAGGAAAGAAGAAGGCACAGCACATGTTGTTTTCTTGCTTTTTTCTTTCTTTTTTTTTTTTTTTTAAGAGAGTATTTGCTCTTAAAAACATACTTCCTTTGCTCATTAAAAAGCAGAAAAGTCTATAAAACAAAAACAAGCCTTCTTCCTGACTGGATGTTTTATATCTGAAGCTAAATATAGATTATCCTTGAAGCAAGATGGTCAGCACGTGTCTTTTGAGCAGCATGTGGCTCTTAAGCAGTTCCAGTGTCTCCCCATGCTGGGAGTGCACCATGTGTCCGGCAGGAAGGATGCTGAAAAATCTCAGCCTCCAGCTGCGGAAGGAAACGAGTCAGCCAGCACTACGGAGGTCAGTGTTGCTCCATCACCCCAGGCTGCAAATGCATGCTTTTCCAGCCCCAACCCACATTGTAGTGAGGATTTTTGGGGTACCAAAACCAGACCTCATCACCTGAGCTTTTCCTTGGTATGTCTTTCTAAACCGGATACTACAAATCTGGTGATTGTCAGCCTGATGATCAAAACGAAACCTGAAAAGCACTGGAACAATAAATCAAAATGTTCTCTTGTATGATTTTGCATCATATTCATGAGAATAATTTGCTTTTCCAATTACAGCTGAAAGCAGCGAGAGTGCTAACACTACAGCACAGAGCTTTTTCCGTGTTATTAAGACAGCTTTCCTTGAAAAGAGATTAAGGGACTTGTTTTCCGTATTTCTCATGTTAGTCAGAAAGCAGCTGCTCATGCCTGCAACACAAACAACTTTGAGAAAATATCAGAGATTTTCTTCTGCTGTTTTATATGTAAGTTTAAGTGCACTAATTCCTGAAAGCTTTTGTTTAGGTTTGTAATAAATGACCAGTACTACTGTAATTAAAAAAAATAATTTTGGTTTGTCTATGACTTCTGAAAGTTATGAATACATAAAATATTTTACAAGGCTTTTAAACGCCTGATGGTAGAGATTCAGCATGGTCTATTCTCATGCTGGATGGCCAGGAACAAGAGGCTTCTTTCATTGTTCCCTGTAAATCCAATGAAATGGAACCAATTGAAATATTGTGCACAGAGTCACAGACACAGGATAATAGTGCTTTTCTGAATAGTAAGAACACAACAAAGTGCATCTCAAGAGCTTTGTTTGTATGGAGCAGACCTCTCCTCAGAATGGACTGTCTGAAGAGGCTTTGCTTAATGCACTGTTTAATGGCACAGCTCTTCAAGCTCTCCCCACTCCATTATGACATGTGCACTATTGCTCCTTGGCTATGAGAACAGAAGCAAAACAACAGGAAAAAAGGCTGTGGTTTACTTAACCCAAATGACTTCCACTCATTTTCCAAAATGCACAAGTATCTAACAATGGAAAATATTAGACCAGATCAACATTCACAACATATGAACTTATAAGCATGGTGGTGGTGTTGGGGGAAAGGCCCTCTACACATTAAAGACTTCTCTATGTTGTGGAAATGATACGAATTTCACTGAAAATTGAAATCACAGAAATCTTGTGATTGTGATGCTGCGTGTGAGGTACAAATTCTGAATTAATGTCAAATTTTCTGTTACGCCTGTGCAGCCTGAATGCATAAATAAAGCACAAATTTGATATAGTAGTCCTTCTACAGCAATTTATACTCCTTTTGTTTGTATGAACTTTTTTCTTAAACGACTTAGCAGAACTTGAGAGTGTAAATACCTCTAATAATTATATGTGGGCACTGCTTATGTAAGCACACATCTTAGCCAGCGTTACAAATTATATGCTATGGTGAAGTGGTGAACACCACTAATTACATAAAAATGCTTGTCATCTATGAAGTACTGTTTTTGTTTTCAAAAAAGAATGACCAGGTCACGAGGTGAAGGAGATGTAGAGAAACATTGCTGTAAGAGGGAACTGTGCTTTGCTTCAAACAGTCTGTCTGTTTTCACAAAGAAATCAGACTGTATTAGGGCATATGCATGTGAATTCTTTACGAAGTCCAGTATGTAATGCATTGAATCCTGAAGGCTTAATTATAAATTATTGCAAAAGAACACTTGCAATAGTTAGGATTGAGATCCCAATCCAATCCTAACAGGGATACTATAGCAACTAGACAATTGCTTCCTCTTTCTAAAAGAAAGAAAAGAATAGATAAAAAATAAAAGACAAAAGACTAAAGACAAAAGAAAAGAACATACTGCACCAGTGCCATCTGATTAAGTGTAATTGACTGTTACGTCTAACTGATCAGAAAGTTGGAATCATGGAACAGTTAGCGCAATACATTGCTTTTCAAAATACTCAAGATCATTAATCTGGAAGTGCACTTTTATCTTCCTCTGCAAAAGATCAGTAGTATTCTTAATTAAATAATTACCCCTTAACATCTACATTCAGATTACATTCAAGAAAAATCTCAGATGAACAAATTTGATGTAAAAGTCTTCCAAATAGTCACACGTGATGGCTTATAAGTTATGTACAAGGATTTTTCTGACTTTTTCCGTTATTATTTATCATCTGAATAATCAAGAAAGTATATTTTGACACATATATGGCAAAATCACTATCCATTTTTTCCTGCAAAACTTAAGGCCCTCATACCATTTAGTGTGTCTCCTACATGACCAGGACTACCAAAGCTGAGAGACAAATTGGATTTCATACCATTCATTGGCTATGGTTAACAGTCTATGCATCACTTTTCTGTACTCCAGGGTATGTGTTACTCATCAACTCCCGACAGTCAGCATAGAGAAGTAGCTGCCATCACACATTAGCTAGCAGAAGGTTCAGTAAGTGGTGTACCCAACTCAGACAGGTGGTGCACGCATCTGGGGGCTGCAAGCTTTGGGTCAATTGGTCCTTTGTCTTTCCTGTTGTTTTTTTCTCACCTCTCCATCCCGTACACAGACCTCTTGCCTTCACACTTATAATTGCACACACTTATAATTGCATACCTCCCTCTTGATGCTTGTCATCTCTAGCTTCTTCTTTTGTATCCTGTCTCCCACATACTCTTCATTATGATACCTACAGTTCAGCATAATCTAGCCTAGTCCTCTACACCACCTCTTCACCCAATACCTCTACAGCAGTAGAGCTTCAATTCAGGTTAAAATGTTTCCACTTGTTCATTATTCAGACTGTCGACAGCTAAACTCCCTGCAAATGAAATACTAGGGAAAATGTTTGTGTGTACATATTTCTTTCTATTTACTTATGTAGCAATCTGAAAACCACATTAATTACTTTTATATAAAAGAACTTACAGTACAATATAATAAAATGATAAACTTAAGAATAATGTACCCTGAACAGAGATTCACCTTATCCCTAGTGCATAACATCATAATAGAGAAAATTGAGAGCCGAGTTTAAGAAGCCAGAAGAAGAATGCAAACTTAAAACACAACATAATATGTTTTCTTTGACTCCCTATAACAGGAATTTGTATCTGAGGGACCTTCTTTTGGATGTCTTCATTTATTCATTTCAGGGTTTTGTAAAGTGCTTCACCCACAAGTTTTTTAGACAGCCTTGTACATTAAAAAAAAAGTCATTGACATTTCAAAGAAAATATTCAGTTTGCACAAATGTGTTCTGTTTCCAGTGTACTTAGACACACATGGCACACACAGATTTTTGGAGCACATATCTATTATTTCAAATATAGTTATTGTTCATTAGTTCCTGAAAAAAAAAAAAAAAAAGTGTATGAAGTAGCATACAGAAGCAGTATTTTTAACTTGAAATTAATGCCAAAGAATGCTGGCAATTTTCCTGGTTTTGTATGCATTTGTGCATACAAAAAGAGACCTAAAAGAATAATATGTACAATAATAGCTGGTATCAAATTTATTACACAGCTCAGCCAAATCCTCTACTCACCTTTTGTTAACAGACCAAAAAATAATGATTCAGCATAGATCAGGAAAATTACCTGCAATATTTTAATTGAAAAGGAATGACTTTCTTCTGTGTATATTCTGAGTTTTCATTTCTTTTCAATTTTAAATTTTCAGTTTATTTGTGATTGCTTTTACAGCATGGTCGAGGGTTTCAAGACTGTAACATATTAGGGAGGAGTTCTTAAAACTGAGCTGTCATTCTTGCTGTTGTTCCCCACCCTCGGCCTTGTATTCTTCTCTTTGTCTTACAATTCCCAAGCTACTTCTGCCAGTCTTGTTCTGGCTCTTTTTTCGGCTGGAGCTGCTAACTTCAAAAGAAAATCATAATAAACCGATTTTCACTTTTATTTTTTAATCCAGGATTAGCAGGCTCCATTGGCAATTAACAGCTGTTGGTATTCTTTCCCTTCAAATTTGTGGGTACTCTCCTGTTGGGTCTATTATCTTCTCAGCCTTTGTTTTACTACTTAATACTGTTAGCAAATGTCAGTGTTCATCAGTATCACAGTTTGTTTTACGTCAGGAAATGCTTTCAGCTGAATAGAAATGATAGGTGAAATGCCATTAGATAAACAGTGTTAAGCACTGAGACTCAGTTCTTCAGGATCATGTTTTTATGATTATTTTATAGCTCCCAAAGGATTACCCTTTTCTGACAGACAGAAAAAGTGAAAATTTTAATACACTGTTATGACCCATCTTCCCAGTGCTTGCTTCATGTTATCTCCCAAAGGAGAGAGAGGGCATAATGAAAAAAAAAGACTATTCCCACAATACATCTAACCACACACCGACAAACTTTCTACTGCTCGTGAACTTGGTAAAGGTTCTACAGCAAATATACTGGTAGGAATAAGACATTGCCAGTTGTGTATAGTGTGTGCCGTACCACTCCTCCCAACCTAACAGTATCATAGAAAGGGAAGGGAAGAGAAGGCAGAGCAAGTGAAAGAAAAGGGAAGCGAAAGGGAAAAGAGAATGGGGAAAGGAAAGAAGAAAGGGGAAAGGTCAGGTAAAAGGAAGGCAAATACATTAATATGTGTGTCTCACTGTTGTTTGGTCAATACAGCTGAACTTAGATACACAACGAAATGTCCATGGAAGAGCTGAATAAGGGAAAAGATAACACTTCAAGTGGTAGGAAAGAGGTCTGATAAGATGGATAGTGTAATTTACAGAATGCTTATGTGTCCTATAAAGACAATCTTAAATTTGTGTGGGGTGCGTAAGCATGAGTACTGAACATGTACATAGGACAGATAGAGAGAAGAACAGGAAGTGAGATATTATTTAGGATTACAGGAACACACTTAGGGTAAGAGAAAGACCAGATGTAGCTTTCCCTTCTGTTAATATTTTTGTGTCTAGAGTTAATCAGGTGAAATGAGAAGGTTCCATTCTCTAACTGTGTGGGCGTTGGTGCTCAACGAACATTCTCAACAATGGAAGATGTTGGTGTCCCCTAAATTTTCCTGTTAAAAACTAGTCAAAGAACTAATTTCAGTCAGAGTTCCTTCAACTGTGGAGTGCTAAATATGGCTAATTAAGGTTACAAATTTAGCTGAACAACAGTAAACAGCAGTTCCTCCTTACAGCCTGAGGTTAGATGTTACTCTATTTAAATCACGACTTAAATCACAGACTTCCCATTACTTTATACCACAGCAGCTAGCTTAGTATTTAACTGTATGATTACTTTTGTGAATTACATTAATCAATAACTCATTTTCTCTATCCACAGTATACGAAAATAAGAAGTTATCCTTTGTAGATTATATCTTGAGTGAACATAGACTTGGACTGGAACAGGCTGCCCAGAGAGGTTGTGGAGTCTCCCACTCTGGCGACATTCAAAACCCGCCTGGACGCTGTCCTGTGCAACCTGTTGTAGGTGACCCTGCTCTGGTGGGGGTGTTGGACTAGATGAAATACAGAGGTCCCTTCCAACCCTGACCATTCTGTGATTCTGTGATTCTGTGATTAGTAAAAAACAGGACTGAAAAAAATGAAGAAGATGCTCTAAACTCAAAGAAGTTTAGAACAAAGCTAATTGTCTATTTAAAATATTAGTCAATTGTTATGAATTATATTTGGCATTGTAGTACTAAGTATAAAAATAGTAGATAAAAATGAAGATTGAAGATGGATAAATGCTTACTTGTAGCTTACAGCAAATGCAAACAGTTCTAAATGCTGCAGCTATTTCACAGCAAGCATTTTTTTGCCACCTTGTACCAAAGTGGTAGTGAATGTCAAGCTAGTTAATCACAGCCTTTTTTTCTAACTTGTAACCTTTTTCTGTAGCTTTCCTCTCCACACTGCCTCAATCTCCATTAAAGCTATACAGGCTGCTCAAAAGGTAGAGCTTGCTAAAAGCACTCATGGGAGGACCAGCACGTAAAATGCTTGTAACAGTTCATTATTTTCAGGAGTAAGCACGAGCAGCATTGTAAGAATATTTTAAATAAGCAGTGAATAGACAATAGAAACCAATCCACACTGGTCTTAATGTATCTGGAAGGATTTTTATTTTTAATGAATATTTTACTATGTTTTGGTTGACTTGATTGCAAACTTTTCTTATATATGAGCACTTGTAATCTGATTTCTAACACAAAGCATTAGGGGAAATAATTTGATAGAAAAACAAATCAAGAAATATATATCCGGAATCATATTGTGCACACAGAACTGTGCACTGTACTAGTCAAAGTGAACAAATCAAACCAGTTAATGGCATCAATTACCAGGTATTATGCTTTTTTATTGCTGGTTGGGGGGTAGGGGTGGTGGTTTTTTGAGGTATTTGTTTTTTTCTTTTTTCCCCCCAAACACTATGCAAAATCAAAGTCACTCGCCCATTGAATGGCATCTACTGATGAGAATTACCTTATTGACTCAAAATCTCCTTTTGACCAAGGAGCTCTACCTGGTACTTGGTACAGACCTATCATTTCAGAGTTATAGATGGGTATTTACTTTCTAGAAAAGTTCTATGAATAAATAAATAAAATCCCTATTACATTTTGTCTCCTAATATAATTAAGGCTATTTAATGTAATATTAAGGGATAAAGGGAGACATAATCCCAAACAACAATACAGAGTCTTACAATTTCCCAGTCTGAAAAGGCAGTGTAGACACTACTAGATTTATATCAAAAATTATTCCTTTTTCATTTCTGCACACTGAGAAAGATGATTCACGGTTCCAAGAATAAAGATACGTTAGAAGGATAACCCAAATTAATGAGGAAAAAGACACACAGATAACATAAAAATAAACAAGAAATTTCACAGTTGATAAATGAAACTATGATGGAAAAGAATTGGAAAAAAAATGCCCTGTACTGTTCAGCTGAGCTTGTGAAGTTGCATTATTGTTTATGTTGTTCCTTTATCTAGGTTGTCCCAGAACGCCATTGTCACACATGATGGAAGCTGATTGTATATATTATTTAGGGCAGATTATTTTAGGAGGTTTTCCCTTACTTCCTCCACACTTGTAGGCAATTTTCCCTTTCTACATTTGTCTTTTTCTTATTCTACTGAAATATTCTTATACAGTTAGTCTAAAAATTATGATGAACCACAAATTTAATGTTAAAGAACCTATCAGGCTCCATATAAGAGCAAGGACCATAACCTAGGTGTCATCTTTGACTCAGCCTGCTCTCCAGAGCCTCATAGCCCAGCTACATCTAATTTTTGTTGATTCATTCTGCATAATAGCTATAAGATACCATACTCCTCTCTGTCTATGCAGTTAAATCTCTCCCTAGATCCTCATCATCTCATATCTTGCTTATTAGAAAGTCTTACTTTTCATCCTTGAGAGATAATCTTTCCTCACTCAATCTATTCAGAATGCTACTGTAAGGAATATTTTCCTAGCTCACTTCTCCTCTCTTTATGTCCTTCCACTGATTTTTCTATCTCATCAAATATACACTATTTGTCTTTATTAACAGGTACCCTAATGGCCAATCCTCACACTATATACATATACTTCTGTTTTCTATGAGCCCCAATCTGCTTACCTTCATCACTCTTGTTACAATTTGCAGCAAGCAATTTCAGGCTTACTCTCATACTGCCTTTTATGCCTGGGAGGATCTCCTTTAAAAGCCCCCTAGAGCTATCTTGTAATCCACCATCAATTCTCTTCCTAAAACTGTTATTGGCCATGATGCATAAAAGAAACCAAAGCCCCTAAGCAATTGGTGCACTAAAACATAGCCTATATTGCTAAGCAATGCTTGTCTCATGACTTCTTTGCAGTGCTCTCTTTACATCCTGCATTCAGTACTTAGACTGTAATCTGAACTGGGGCAAGAAAATACTGTAGCTCTACTTTACAACTCATAGCATAGAAGGGTCACAATTCATTATTTGGATTCCTAGAAATTACCTGAATACAGACAGTAGCAGATGCTGCTACTCTAGTATTTCTAGTACTCTAGCATTCTCTACTATTAGGTATCCGTTTCTATTGTTAAGTTTCCCTTTTTATTTTTAAAGGCACAAATAAATATGTATTTAAAAAAATAAAATTAAATAGAGATAAAAATGTATGCTCAAACATTTAACTTGATTAGAATAGACTGATTTGCAGAAAACCTACATTTTAAAATGTAGACTAGTTTTAAATTGCTGGGTAGGTAGGATCCCTTTGGCTATGTTATAAACATCACCATCCAGGCTAATTTCTATACACAGCCAAGGGAGGGAAAACATCACAGGGTTATACTCCATAAGTTCCTGTTGGTATCCCCCGCCTATAAAAGAGTCCCTGTGTGACAGGCTTTAATGTCAACAGACATTTAAAGTTAAACAAAATTTTACCTATCTTTTGTCCTTACACTGTGTACCAAACACAATTACAAGATCAGTCTATTTTAAAGCAAGTATTATAATGTACTTATGTCAAACCTCACTGCAAGGATTAAGATCATTGAATCAGGATACCACAACAGCCAAGACTTCATCTAGATCTCCCCAGATCCCTTCCCTAGGTTTCCTTTCTCTAGTCTCTTGCACATCAAGACCTTGCCACTTTATAGAATCAGGATGCAAGCAGGTAGGAATTTACCTCTGGAAACAGGGAAGACTTTCTAGGCTGCCTAAAGAAATAAAATCTCTTCAATCTATAAAACCTTTTTAATTTAATGTTACATTAAAAAAAAAAATGCAGGCTACTGTAGTCTACAAAATGAGCTGGCAAATAATTTTGAAGTACCGATAATTTCAAGAGAAATGCAATATGAAAATAAATATGTCAAAGGCAATAACCAATAAAAACTGAAAACTCTTTGTTCAACTCCTAATTCCAAACTTGGCAATGCAAGTAAATTTTCACAGTAGCAGAAGATATTTCAGCCATAGATAAAAGGCTTTATATGTCTGTCATATAAATTAACTGTGGAAACATAAACAACCTAAAAAAATAGTTAATGTAGTAAACATTGTAAACTTTGCAAAAAGATTATCCTAGAGAAATTTCTAAAGGAATTTTAGTCTCATGATCTGATGTAATTGGTATGCACAACATGCTAAGAAAAACTGAAAATAAGAATGATCTTAGTATTATCATGAAGAGAAATAAGGATGAGTTTTATACTATTTTTGTTATATCTACTACAGATATGGTAATATTTTTAAGCTTTTTAAAGGCAGACAGTACATGCGACTTCTAGCACAGAAATCCAAAAAGTAAGACTTCTGGGATAAGAACAACGGGCAAACTTTTCACTTAAATTGCCTGAAAAATATGCCCAGGCCATTCCTGCACCTGTCACAGATGAGGAAACTACAGTTATGCATCATTTATCCATTCAGTGGTTTACAGCTCCAGCTATTCCAGGGAGGTCACAAATCCACCGGCTACCATCAAGAATTAGATTCTGTGCTTGGTACCATGATTTAGTGTGGAAGAATCCATAATGTCTGTGTAGCCAGCCAGTTGGTTACACATCTGAGATAGCTCAAGTGTGTAGATAATGTTGCTTTAGTTCGTTTGAAACTTATGCTCCCTAAGATAATTTAAGATTGACCTTTTTCATATGAAAGCATAGCTATTCCACGAGCCTAAGAAGGAAACTTGCCTATGCTAATAAGATATAAAGGATGTGATGTTTTTGACTGGTATCAGTACACTGTGGAAGGGATTAGGGAGTTCACTGCATTTCTGCTCTGCAGCAACACTAGACAGACAGATCACAGGAAGAAGATAATTAGAAATTCTCTTACGCAAATGACCCTAAATATTTCAGTGTAGCATACATGGATGAAGTTTAGGGCTATTGAGTTAACCTAAGTAATTGTAGTCTTATTGACTAGCACCTGAGAGAAGAGTTTTCTTCTTTCCCCATTATAACATTTGTGGAAAGAAATTTCCTATAGGGCGTATAAATGGAATTTTCCCAACGAGAAGGTCAGAATATTAAAGCGTTGCTTGAAGGCTGCCTGCTTTATACTCACCTGAGACTACCCACCTGGCCACGACTGCAATTGAGCTCCTTGCCAAGAAATTCTGAACGCAAAAATATTTTCTATCCAACATAAAGAAATCCCTCTGTCTAAGTAGCAATCCTTACATGAATTCACAAAGACTCATATTCCCAGCTGCAACACATTTCTGATTTCCAGTACTTGATTGACGATGATTATTATTCTTCTAATCAAATAATTCAGCAGCCGTTCTCAGGTGTCTGTTCCCTGCAGAAAAAAAAAACAAACAAATAAACAAACAAAAGACACAAAACCCAAACCCCCAAACAAACAGAAAAAACAAACAAACAAACAAAAAACCCTAAACTCCCCAAAACTACTGCATTCATTACTGGTTTGGGGAGCTAGCTTTTGATACGTCTTATAAAGACCTCATCACTATATTGCTGCTTAGCAATTTTGTTATCAAATCCAATTAATGAATGAATTAATTAATTTTATTTTTCCCAACTCGTAATTTTTAGTGCTAAAGTAGCATCCTCAAACTAACTTAGTGGCTGCACATCTAATGACCAATGGGAAAATTGCAGAATGACCCAAATTTTATGCTCGACTAAGCAGAAAAGTTTGGTTTAGCTTTCTGTATGAAATTGTCAACTAAAATAAAAAATGAGACCTACAGAGTCCTAAATAATTCATTAAAAAAAAAAGAAATTATCCTGAGACAATCTTAACATAATACCTCTTAATAAGAATACAGGACTGAAGCCAACAACTCAAAATGTGATAGGTTTAAAATTGTACTACTGAATTGTTGAACAAAGTAAATACAAATTATCTAAAGCCCTGTAAGCATTGCTCAGCAATAACTAAAACATCCCTGTGTTATCAACACTCTTCATCACAAATCCCAAACATAGCACTATACGAGCTTATGGGGAAAAAAAAAACCAAACAAAAACTCTATCCTAGCCAAAATCAGTACAAGTGCATTAGATTATAAACATATATTGCAATCCTTATTATTGAAAAACTGAAAAGAACAAATTCAGATTATTTGGGGGCAATCCAGGGACAGATATCCTTGAACTCCAGACTATACTTCTGTCTTTCATTTGGTTGCACATTGAACTGTGAGAGAATGTGTCCCATATGGATCGTTACCAGGTTACCCAGAGTCAAAACGGACCTCAGAATTCCACAAAGAAGCCAAATGGCCATCAGTATATATCCCTATATGCAAACATCACTCTGCTCACTATAAATTGCTCCTTTCTATCAAATGGGCAGCTGTATTCTGTCACTTATATCCTCAGCATGAATTTAAGGTGTCCTCCTATTTTTCGTTCCACTCCACCATGAAGGTAGTAAAATTATAAGTCACCAGAGGAGGACTCTGCTCAGAGGAAATCGCACAACCTCTTAACCAGATGCAGGTGGAGCAAGAAGGCTGAGTACTGTTGTACTGTTTGATCATCTAGAAGCAACTGCAAATCTAATCAGATCCCTATGTTGAGAACTTTACGAACAAAAACCAGGCACATATACTCAAAGCAGAGGAGATGATATAACCTCATCCAAAGCCTCCTGTTGCTTTCCACATCCCACAATAATCATTTAAGTCTGAATTGCATGAGGCTTAGACAGCTTGCTCTCATCTGTGTCTGAGACTCACCCAGACACAG
Organism: Charadrius vociferus; assembly: GCF_000708025.1. Taxonomy (NCBI): domain Eukaryota; kingdom Metazoa; phylum Chordata; class Aves; order Charadriiformes; family Charadriidae; genus Charadrius; species Charadrius vociferus. Next base: position 5,698,623 of record NW_009650084.1, read on the forward strand.
GAAAATATTTGACAGCTTTTTATTTGGGGTGAGATAGAGGTATAAAGCTCCATGTCACGATCATGCTGAAAGCATCATATCTATAGTTTCATTTTCTGCAGTAAAGCAATAGAGTTTTGTGTCAAATCTGATTACATTTTACAGAATTTCTATAGCAGTTGTTACACCTAACTTTAACCATCTTTATTATTAAAAGGAGAGAGGGAGAGCTTGTCAGTGCTACCAATAAAAAAAAACCTACTGCAATACTTTCTCCAGTGAGGCACTTAAAATATGAATTCATAGATGATGTTGAAGATGAAAAGATTAAACATTTTATTATGAAAGTATTGTGATTGCTAGTTTGAATTACATAGAACTGCAACTTTAATGGCAGCTTTGAGTTCATTGTTTCGTGTACATGACAGTAGCATGCAATGACAACAGTCCTAGAAGTTATGCCTCTCATGGAAAGGCAATGGGACAAAAGGAACGAAAATTAGGGACAAGGGTTAGCAGTGGATGTGGCAGCGTTAGGTTTACAGTTGGACTTGATGATCTTAAGGGTCTTCTCCAACCTGTGATTCTATGATTCTACGAAAAGGACCGTGCACCTCTGAGATCGATGTTGCAAAATTAGAGGCAGCAACATAACAGAGCAGAGGCAGGGAAAGCTTTCTGCTACGCAGTGACAAATGGTTATTTTTAATAAAGTTTTGCACCTCATTGACTAGATCTGAGAGGAATAATTTCTTTCCATCAGTTCAGTAGAAATATAGTCCTGAAGAACATTACCTATGTGCATTTCCACTCACCAGTAGATAACCGATTTGGACAAATTATTAGATCATCAAAATAATTGTAACTTTTTTTCTTTGTTATTTCTTTTAAAGTGAAGACAGGGATTTACTGATCAAAACCAGCTCAGTTATATCTGCCAGGAAGTAGAATCTTAATTCCACCCATGTTCCTGCTCATCTTCCCCCTTTAGCCAACACATAAGCAACCAGCAAATATCTACTATTGCACATCTGAATTTAAGGATAGTCAATAGAGAAGCAAAAGGAATTTTTGCTTCTTAATCTGAACACGTAGTACAAGTTTCTCTCTAGTACCTAAGGACCATTACCGTATCATCATACAATTTAAAGTGCTTTGGAAGCAAATAATAGTAGCAATAACTAGTATCATTTGTACAGACTTTTACATTTACCAGTGTCTGTGAAAACACTAATTACTTCACTGAAACAGAGGTTTTGTCATTTACATTTCTCCGAGACGTACACAGTGTTATGTGTGAAGGGACTGAGAACATATTGCAGGTATGTATTCTATCAGCAGTTAAGATTCCTTTTTAAACAAAGGGCAATCACTTTCAGAAAGCCAAATAAATAACTATGAGCTCAAACTTTGCTATTAGCCAATCAAAATTCTGTAAGGAAAAAGAAGGCAAATTGGAAAGCCTAATTGAGTTTTCACAAGCTCCATCAGAGAACATGAGATAATTTTTTTTTAAATAATTTTAGGTATGTTTTTTTGCTTATAGCAGAATTTCACAGCAATCAGAATATTCCAATATGTTCCAAATTATTACAGCTACTTGCAACACTGAAAAATAAAAATGAAAACAGTAAAATGATCTTCTGAGTGTGCTGAAGTAACGAAAAGGTTTTTTTCCTGCAACCGGTTCATATGGAGGTTTCATATACATGTTTTTTATAAGAATCTAGTATAGAAGCATGACAGTTCATATATCTTTTAGAAAAATTGTACAAAAAAAATTTTAAATACAGAAGAGCAAACTTTTTACATTGTATCATATTTTCTATTTGAGGTCCCTAGTTCTGACACCCCATCCTAAATATAGTAGTAAATAACAATTGGGAGGTCCATGACAAGGGGCTGGAAATAGATGATCTCTAAAGGTCCCTTCCAACACAAACCTTTCTATGAAAAATAATTAATAATAATAAAAAAAAATCTGCCTCCAGCGAGAGAGAGTAGAAGGACTAGGAAAAACAGGCACAAAAGGAAACTATGCAGTAAAACATTATGATAGAAAGTGCTGTTGAAGGGATCTGCAAATCCAGAAAACCCCTCAGCCTCAATTACAAATGGCAAAAAGTGGTAGGTAGCACTCAATGAACATCCTCACTGAAATGAATGAGATTTTTATCAAATTAAAAATAAGACAGCCCAAGATTTTCTTTAGATCTTCTTTTTACAATGTTTCCAGTTTCATAAGTGCAGCATGAAATTTCATTTATGGGCTGAGTCCTGGGGGCCAGCTTCTTCCATCTCTGCAGTTGGCAAGAGGTGCTATGGGACAGTTTATCTGATGACTGAGAGGAAATATTTGTCGACATTCCTGCACCCAATCTTATCCAGAGTAACATTCTAACTTCATTCAACTTTAAATTTAAGCTCATATAACATCATGACAGCACTAAACTGCCCTTTGCCAATGATGACCAGGCTTCTACCCAGCGTGATTCTCAGTGGTCACAAAGGTCAGGTGTACTAATACATAAAATGGACCAGGGCACATTTTCTCTGGTCTGGAAGGCAGACTCTCTTCTCCTTTCAGAGTGGGCTGGTCTTGCCCACATAGACTGTGGTGGACAGTGTGTGACCACACTCTCTCCCATACTGTGCCCAAATGGCAGGCCAAAATGGACCAAAAGCAGGGAAGAATTAAGCAGTAGAGAAGCTCGTGGTCCAGTGCTCTTGGGCCATGCTCTTACCTTTATTCATGAGTAACACAGGTACAACCTACAAAAGTAATCCTTAAGTGTGATGCCACTTAATGTAAGTAAAAATTAAAGGATATAGTGGCATTGGAAGGGTTGTGTATATGTTACTTTTATGTGTTTCTTCTTCCAAATATATTATGATTCTGCTATGCCATTCAGAATACTTTTTCAAAGATAACAGCACCTTTAAGTGTGGAAATATTTCAGTTTCATTCATTGATGTTAAACAAATCTTCATTAGACAAACTTGCTTGCAATTTATCTCCCTTGAAATGAATGGAGCTGCCTCAGGAATGAATTCAATCCAATCTTTTCAGCTATGTCCTAAAATAGATTGGAGGAAAGAACCTTTTAGTAAGTGGCAATACTAGAATAAAAATTAATAAAACCTAAAGGAGTGGAAACAAACTGCAGGGCAAATTAAAAGAAAAGAAATCCATCCTCAGAAATGTAACTGCACTGTAACATTGATCTCAATCTTGCCTTCCTACTGCTTTTCAGCATATGCAACTGTAGATCTCCAGACCAACATGGCTTAGAAAGGCAGCGTGCTCAGTGTAATAGCACAAGCATGCCATCAGAAAATGTATTTTAAATGGGGATCACATCCCATGGGACATTGATCCTGATTTATTGTAATAACATTCAGCAGTCAAGTACAGAATATACTCTCTGACTATCCTTTGGTGGTTGATATTCCATTATCTTTTTTGTTCCATTGCCTATTATATTTGCCTGATTCCCTGAACAAGGGATTATGTGGCACAGAAACAAGGTATTTTTTCTAATTGCACCAGCTGCTCTGGTTAAAAAAAGAAGGTGTCACATTTCAAATCTTTGCCCTTCTCAGTTATTTAAGGCAATAGTTAGCAGTAATCTATAAGTTATAGTGAAAAACTCATACCAATATTGTCTTACCAAACCTCTCCCATTTATCATCTTTATCCTCTTTCATAGAAGAGAAAATTTGAGCAGAAGCTGTCACATCAAATTTCTGAAGAGAGGTACTGAATCATCTTGGACTAACCATCCAGAAAAGAGAGGCTCTGAAAATCAATGAATGACCAGTTCAAAAAGGCATATTGTTTCCTTGTAAGGAAAAGCAACAAACAAAACCTGAGCCAACTAACCTGCAGACCAAAACAAACAAAAAAAACCCCAACCACAGCACAATATAGATAAATAAAAAACAATACTTTGATTTTTCAAAGGGTGCCATTATCTATAATATTTGTACTACCCAACATAGAAGTCATTTCAATGACCCCTTTCACATCCTTTCTCTATTTCTTTTTTTATTTCTCTTCTCCACAGTTTGTAAAAATTCTTTCAGTAGAGGGATTTGTTTCTTATGTTATCAAGGCAAAATGGAAATGTGATTCACCTGGTGTTATCATTCTAGAGACTAATGCATCACAGGTTGGATTTTCAATTGTTGTCAGCTATTCCCATTGCCCCTTCACATTTATTCCTTAAAAAATTCCAGAAAATAAATATAAATAGCCTAATTATGAAATGCATGATGAAGAAAAAAGCAAAAATAATGGAAATATTGGATGTGAAGGCTGACAAAGGCTCTTCATTCTTTTTTTCTCTTTTTTCTTTTTTTTTCTTTTTTCAGGTTATGAAAAGCTGTTGCTGCTTCACATGGACCTGACAATAAAAAGACACAGTCTTATTCTGCAGGGCATAATCAATCCACTGTTGGGAGAGGAATTCTAGGCACAACCAGAGGAGATTGGCTCTCTCTTAAAAGTCTGCTCTAAACTTATAGACCCTCCCGGGTTTCACCACTGGCCTAAGTGGTTTGTGTCTTTCAGCCATTGTGATTAAAAACCATGAACTGAAACTTTGAAGGTGATTCTGAATAAGAGTTCTTGAAAACACTGTTGTAAAATACACAATTAACACAAGGCATAATATCAGCTGTGTGACAATGTCTCTGGAAATGTAACTCAATAGCTGAAATTTCTAATACTATTACATAGAGCTGCTATTTATAGTTTTCTAAAACCCTAAAAAAATTAAACTCCAGCAAAATCTTGTACCACATTTGTCTCAACTTCAAGTGTGTTTTTAAGGGATATTTTTGCTTATTTCTATGAAAACATTTCTATGAAAACAAAAGAAATTAAAATGAACTGATAAAATTTATCTTGTTTTCCAGGAGAAAGGAACTGAAAAAATAAACATCACATGAACATTGGGCTTTTCTCTAAATGACACTGTTTTTGTGAAATATCTCTGCTAATGAAAATGCTTTTTGATTTACCAACTAGTAATTCAATACCTGGTAAAATGTTAATGCTAATTCTTCATTCCAGGCGATAGTTTTGTCATCTCCATGGCAATCAAAGTACATGAGCAAAAGTATAGAAAGTAAAAAATGAAACATTAGATAAACTTAGCCTATAAAGAGAAGACAGAGCCCACTTGTAGTTATTTGAGCTTTTAGATCCCGATAAGCACTATTTTTATTTCCGCTGAACTCCTTCATATGGGAAAAGAAATCCAAATTGATACTACAACAGAAGTCTATCCAGTTAGCTCAGACTCCATATACACTTATTAGTTAATGAAAAGATTGAGCTCAATCACCAGTGGTCTCTGAGCACCCTAAATATTGAAAAGCACAGTACTTCATGGAATATGATTTTTACAGTGCAATGTGCTTCTGAACCCAAATTGTTTAATCCTTCCCTTTGAGAGCATTGCCAATGACAACAATGTTTTGCAGTGTAATTGTCTGATGGAAAAGTTCCAATATGTTAAGGAACCAAGAAAGGAAAGAAGGGGCTGGAAACGGGGATATCTGTTCTTTCTCAATGTCATTTGGCAACATGATGAGCTCTGAGAATTTGTCAAATTTAAACTGACCATGCCCAGACAGAATTGTTCCTTTTCTGTTTCTTGGAGTGGTTTGATGGCAAATGGGATATTATTTCTATCTTTCTGTCAGCCAGTTATAATGTACTGTGTTTATAAATCCACCACCAGACTGATTTTCGTTAAATGGTCTTTCAAAATCTCCTTACCTCCTTGAATAAGCAGTACCGACTAAAATGTCATGAGGTGCCAATATATATTAAGTTGAAAGTTCCCTTGATGTTTTACTTTTTCCAGAACCACTAGCTACTCCACGGTATTTCTGAGAAGCATATTTTCTTTAAGATTATAAATGCCAAGACTAACAAGCATAATTTTATGGATGCAAGAAAACGGTGTGGTTTTAATTTGGAAGTATATATTCTCTTACAGAAAATGCACCTGTGGTAAAGTTTTTTTGAGAAAAGGTATTGTAGTATTTTGCTTATTAGTGAAATGTTATCTCTCTATAGGGTACTTCCCTCCTCCTTTCACAGTCTTAACCTGTAATCTACTGCAATAAAATACTGTTGGAGTTCCTGAAATATAACTTTAAAAAGAAAGTACTTCCTGAAAAACTACAATATTAGTGCATTAACATTTTGAAAACTGCATTCTTTGAAATTTCAAAGAACCACAGTTTAAGAAGGTGATCTTTCTGGGATGCTAAAAGTCTCAGAGTCAAGTGCATTGTGTACTAGAAGATAAAACTAGTTTGGATGTTTCTCAAACACTAACTTCAAAATGTGATCAGCAAATATTAGAGTCAAACTGTGTTTCAGATTCCAGAGAGGAACTGTGATTAGCTATGATGAATCCACAGAATTTCTGCATAGCTTTTTGAGCTCTTTAGAGAAGGAGTTTTAGAAATATTTAATGCAAAATATCAGCAAGTCTAACCTGGAAAAAAATGCAATGAATGGAACCTGGAAATTTTTTAGCATTAAATATGAAGTTACAGCTCAGTTTTATTCTTATTCATAATCATGATCTTAATTTTCTGAGATTTTCTTGTTATTTCATTGAAAATTCAACAGGGTGTGTTGAAAACCAGGCGTGAAGGTTTTAGCATTTGTCTCACACACAGGGTATAAAACAGCAATGAAACCGATCAGTCAATTATAGCTGTGTGGAAAAAAAGTTGCAGAGTAACTAGAAGTCGCAAGATAGGAATTGTCTTCCTGGCTTGGACACATTAAGTAGATGCTTACTTCCTGCTAGGTCAGAAAGAGGACATAGCATTTTTGTAACTTTGTGAAAATACTATCAAATTATTTTCCATTTCTTCAACTACCTTATATCACCATCCAAACTAAGTGTTGTTCTTTGGAACAATTATGGTTTTATTTTGACTAACCATGATATCAGAGTGTTTTTCTCCAACATGTATCAACTAAACAAATATTTCACTTACAGTAAAATCTATTTTAAATACCTACATTCAAATGTTACATAAATATACATACACATTCATACAAATACATATTATATACAAAGTGTGTACTGATGTATTTATCCATTAAAGTGATTATGAAACTAGTTTGAGCAGAAATGTTTGAACAAAAAATAGCAGGTACTGAGAGTTAATCTCAACTGAAGTCTTTTTGTAGTCATTGCAGAGGCAGTTAAGGATGGAGTAATGTAGATAGAACATATTTTACATATGTTTACCTGATTTTATTCAAGGTAAATGAAGACATACCTGATATAAAGTGTACTAGTGTCTGTATAAACTGCTTCTCCCCCAGCAGGATCTGCAACATTTAATAGCAACAATGGTAAAACAGCAATATTTTTTTGAGCTTTATAAATGTTTAGAAATACAAAATAAAACGCACAAAAATCTCAATAGGATAAAAAAAGACATACTGGGTTAGAACAAGGGTTCCCCTAGCCAAACATCATATCTCTGATGTCAGTGGTCAATAATAGATATCTAAGGAAAGAATGGCAAGATCAAAAAAACCCAACAAAACAAACAAAAAAATAAGAGAGACAGAGAGAGAGAGAGAACCTATAGGATGATCCCTTCCATGTCAAACCCTTTCAGCTTCTGATAAGTAGCAGATCATAGTATTTTACTGGGCATTGTGTATGGATCACAGTATTTTAATGGGAAGATGAGTTGATCTATCTACTCATCTTGCACTGCCTCCACACACCTATACTTAACACCCCTTGTATCATCTGTGGTAATGAGTTCCAGAATTCAATTCTGCATCAGATGGAAAAGGTTTGGCATACTTTTTTGTAAAGCAGCCATTAATGCATTGCTTTCTTTCCTTAGTTGTCCTTGTCTAAACAAAAAGTCCTAATCTATTTAGTCTTTCCTAAAGTAGCTAATCATACTTGCCATTCTTCTGCATACACTTCTACGAGGGTTTTTTCTGACCATTGCTGACATTTTCAGAGATCTGCAATGACTTACAGAACTCCTTTCTGATCTGTGATTAGAACTAATTTTGTCTCCTATTGTACATATATTGTTAGCATTATTTTTCCTTATTACTTCACGTGGAAGTAATTGCATCTACAATTTTGTCACCTCTTCATTTGATCATCTCTTCATTCAGTACCGACTGATCCTTACGCAACTATTTGCAGCTAGATTTAGATTCCACTATTCTCAGTAATTTTCTGTCATTAGCAAACTTTGCTACCTGTTCCCACAAGTTAAAAAGAAAGCTTTGTAGCAAAGCAAGAAATTAGATGAGACTAAAAAAGGATATTTGTTTTTTTTAAATCCACTTTTTTGCAATGTTTTATCAAAACTGGTAAGAATACTGTCTTTTAAAAGTATCTCCACAATCTTATTATGAGTAAGTTCCTGGGGTCGGGGTGGGAAAGAGAGAAAAAAAGGTGGGAGGAAATTAAAAAGGAAAAAACCCACCTTTTTTCCCCAAGCGGTTTGTACTTATATGGACCATCTTCTTATCCTTTTCTTCATTTCTTCTCCCCCTAAGTGAAAAAAAAAAGCTATGAACATCTTTTTCCTCAGTCTGGCTTGGGCAGAGTTGCTAGTTAGTCCATAAAGCTGTATCTTCCACCTAATAGAAATAGGATATTATTTTATTTAACAGCACTTTATGGAGCCAATGTCACTTAGAGAAGTCACTAATGGTTTGGTATGAATCTTGTATGGCTTCTTTGACAAGCAGGATTCAGCTCAACTTCACTTTAGTTGTCTACACACTGGTGTGCATTGGTCTAGTCTATTTTTGACACATACCTGGTAAGAAGCCTATTAGAGAATGAACTAAAAACATCACCCATTTGTATTCATTACATTTAACATTAAACCACAGTGTCTGCAGAATTTTAAGTTGTTAAGTGGATGGCCATGGAAAATAGGGACTTCAGTTATCACCCCCTTAACGTGAAGTGCATGCTGTGGTACAGTACAAAAGTCCTAGTTATCTATTTATTGTTCTAATCGGTTTCCCTTGCAGATATCATTACCAGAAAATGAAACAATTTTGGAGGTAGCATTTCACATCAATATTACCCAAATGTGATCTGTAAATGACCAACAAAAAATCCACTGCCAACAAACAGAAACTCTTACAAATCTGCAACAGGTAACAGACCTACTGCTTCACAGAACACACAAGGTGAGGCAGTCAGGAGTTAACATGGGCAACCCTTTCTTCTTCATTACTGTCATGGAGGCATTCTGTCCTCCCTAAGCTCAAACTTTGCAACACAGCAGGGCTGCCCAAGCCAAGAAGAAGTGGATTGCTCCTGGTGCAGGCCTGGGAGGAAGGCAGTAGTATTGTGCCTAAACCCACAGAGTTCTCAAAGTCTGATGCAATCACAGCCAGAGAAAAAAAAAAAAATTTAAACCCACAGAGTTCTCAAAGTCCGATGCAATCACAGCCAGAGAAAAAAAGAAATAAAACAACCAACAACTTTGCTGTTATATTTCCTTTTGCCCTCCCATACCATTGATACCATGTGCTTTCCTCAGGAGACAGAAATGTGATCATGTTGGTAATAGTGGTAGTGCTTCTGCATGGAAACAGGAGACGGCAGTTCAGTTTCCCACAGTCATGTCTGTGTCTTGTAAAATCATTAGATTCCATAACATCCCTTCCGATATGGGCAGATTATGTCTATAGAAAGTTATAGCTTAACCTTGAGAAAGCATGTCATGTTTTTCTTCTTTTTGCATATATCACAATAACAACCAGCGGTCCTATTCAGCCCTCAAGGTTGCATCCAGATTTGTAGTTAAAAAAAAAACACAACAGGAGTCTCCAGTCTGCAGAACTTTTACATTGATAATGGCTAGATGAAACATAGGGATAAAATAAATCCAAAGGAGGAGAAGAGAGGTTTAAGGTGACAGCAACAGGAGTATAACTTTGTGCAGACAAAGGGAACATGTTGTAGCTTTGACCTATTGTTGCTGATCGATTGCGGTTCATGCAGAATCTCACAAAGATGATAATTCCATGTCTCCATTTTATACCCTTGCTAAATCAACATATCCTACATGTTGTTGCCATAAATATTTCAAGGAAAAATTACAGACATCGGTATGTTTGAATAGCCCTCAGCTATCATAATACTGAGGCTGATTTAGATAAAAAGTTTTCCTCTTTTCTTGAATTTTGTAGGATTCATTACTTCTAAGATGCAGCAAAATACCATTTTTGGATTACTTTTCACATTTGGAATAATTCCTCAACCAATAGATAACAAAAAAATCCTTCAAACACAAAGGAGTTTTGACTCATTGTCTGGATTTGAAGGCATGGAAATACTATGACTGACAAAGGAATTTTGATAAAGCTCTCAGAGGACATACTCAGAACCAGGTATCTTCAGGAAGTTATTACCATTTTAGATGCATTAACTTTTCTTAAGCAATATATTTTATTTTTAATCCCAGATCCTCCTCACCCTTGGCTGCCTTTTCCCAACATCCATGAATCATGAAATATTCAAGACAACATACTATTTAGAAATGAGAAATCAATGGTTTTATAAAGCTACTCACCACGGTCAACCTAAAGGAGCAACAGAGAATAATGTGAGATAATGATATCAGAAGAGGTGCCTTAATTGGGATTTTTATTTATTTGATGGAGCCTCCAGAAATTGATTAATAACCTTTAGGTGCTCCAAATCAGTCTAGGAAAGTTCCATTGACTATATAAACAAAATAGGTTACCCAATTCAGAAACGCCTATAAGGTGTTTAAATTCTTTCCCCCACCTGACTCTTTTTTGTTCTGTCTTTTTTTAAAAGTGTTTTTTATCCGTTTTAGCTGTGAATATCCAAACAAACAAACCAAAAAAAGAATAATCAGTGTAATAACATCTTCCCAGAGGACAGCAAATTAGCACATCTACCTTAATGGATTGTGAACTACAAAACTCCCAGCTCTCAAAGGCCGACAGATTCGGCAGTGAGCTTTGTTTGCAGTGGTTCCTGACTGCACCTTCTCTGCATAGAGTGATTTGGCTTGTTTCTTCAAGTAATAGTCACACATGGTTAACAGATACACAAAATAAATATAAATACCAACAGGACAGTGTTCTAATTTTTTTAAAGATAACTTTTGCTAAATGCAGCTCTTTTTTGAACGCACTCAGTCATGTACTTTGCTCGTTTGGCTAAAGCCATTGCTACTGTGGAGAACAGCCCCCCGAAAGATAGTTAAGAAGTAATTTTCTACTCATTTGGCTGCTTCATTAAATATCTCAGCTCTCCAGTCCCAGTCCTGGGTTGTGGTCATCTGAAAAGCTATATCAAGTAAATGAGCTCGTTTCATGGACTCTTTCGGGATAAACAAATGAATTTAGTCTGATAAGTGAAAGCACATGGAAAGTGTATGCTGCTTATCTGAGCAAAAGGGTGACTGACACTATCTACGATTTCTTATGCGGGTGGCTTAATTTCAGATTTACAATCCAGGCCTGGAAATCTACTTTTATGTCTCTTTTCACTACATTACTGGAACTATAACAAAGCTGTGAATTAAGTAACATACATTTTCCAGCTTGTACTTTCCCATTTCCTCTATGTAATTCTTCTATTCTTATAAAATCATAACATTTTGTAGTTATGGATCTCTAACTTAGACAAAGGTCTCATTGGAAGGCAAGTAGTTTCTGCAGGAAGTTTCACTAAACTATTACTTCCAAAATTGGAAAAATACTTAAGTTTGGATAAAACTAATAAAGCTTCTATATAATTTGTTCTAAGTGAGCTTTTGATTTTTATAACTGATAATTATTAGATGATAAATCTTTCAATAAAGCAGCTATCTCCAAAGTGGGGGGTGTGCACGCAATGGAGGGTGCAAGACAATCCATTGGGGTGCAGGAAGAAAAATTTTTTTGGTACATTATTAAATAAAACAAAATAAACTAAATGAAAGCAGTTTTCGTTTCATCTTTGTCTCATTATTTTTTAATTTCTACTTTTTTGTATGTTTTATAATGCACATAATATGCTAGTATAGTAAATTATAAATAAAAGCACAAGTGTACATATATTGGGGGTGCATGCTCAAAATTTTTTACTGATAGGGTTACACAATCAAAAAAGTTTAGAGAACACTGCAATAAAGAATCCATGGCATTTACAAAACCATTATAAGTTTTAGCTTTTAAAAGTACAAAAAGTTTCATGTACAGAAATAAGAAATTGCAATAAAATATAAAAAAATAATCAAAATCAAGACAGTGCATTCAAAATCTGTGAACAGTTCCATAAATAAACAATCCCCATAACCAAAACAGCTTTTAAAAATCATCTTTCTATCTGATTTCAGTGGCATTTAAATTCTTCCCAATTCCTTAATAATTTCTCTGTTAGGAAAAAGGTTAAAGATGAAAAGGGTTAGAGATGAATACGCTTTAATGCAGCATGGAAAAGAAAAGCCTCTTTTGAAATGAAGACTCATCTCTTGCTTAATCCAGCTAAAATAAAAAAAACAAATTATTTCCTGCTCAGCTATAAAATATAAGCAGCTACATACATGGAGCAGCTTTTTTTTTTTTTTTTTTTGCTAGCCTTTGACAGAAAAATTATGCTTGGGAATTTGAAACTCTTATACTCCATTCACATATACCTAATAAATAATGACAGAGAACTGGGTAAGCCTAGTGGCTTACATGTCTGAATAATATTTACTTAACCAGAACATTTATGCATCACTT
>NW_009650084.1:5711428-5712256 GCF_000708025.1 Charadrius vociferus
GCCACAGTCATTCTCTCAGCAGCACTGAAATCGCCATTTAAGTGCCATCTGTGAGGCAGCCGAAAACTGGCTGATTCTGTGCCTTTGTTGTCCCGTGTGATGTTATGCCTTAGTTAATAACTGACAATTCAAGCACAGAGAAAGATGAATCTCTCTGATGTCATTCCCTTCATTGTATTTGAAGATCTGTGCCCCACCACCTACTAAGCTTTCCCTGACTGACCCGTGTTTACCTTCTGTTGGTGCCACTTCCCACTGTGTTATTGATGTGCTTTTCTGCCCAGGAAGCCGTCTTTCTCAATGCACTTTGTTAAGCCCAGGCCATGGGCACACACTGTTCTTTGTTGTACTGTATATGAGGAATGTTTTTTGGAGGGGAGCTCTGATGATATCAACGATTAGGAGTTAAAGTGTCTTCGAAGCCACAGAAGCAACATGCTGCATTGCCAACACACTGTATTGCAGGGATTAGACTTAAAAGCTATTCAATCGCAAGACACAAAAGGTCAATTTTTTTTCTCATACCTAAGTGCATCTTATTTACATAACAGAAAACTACTTGCTTCTGAATACACAGATTGTGCACGTTTCAGTCACTTTTTTAAATTTCTTCTCTTATCCTTCATAGTTTTCTTCATTTAGCTATCTTCAAATCTGTGCACAGATTTGAATTCCAGATTTAAGATAAGCAATACTCTTAAAGGAACAAAATACCTGCCTATTGACCACCAAAGAAACCAGATGGGGAGGCAAGGAATTTGCCTTTCGGATTTGACTTTTTTTTGCCTTATATTGAAGGTGTTTCCCAAATTGCAGTATATGCCCTCA